>NC_030423.2:5450000-5690000 GCF_001660625.3 Ictalurus punctatus
ATAATGCTTATTTAAACCAAAAAGTTCTATACTGGTCTCATCTATCCACAAAATATTTTTCCACCTGACTCTAATCTCACCTTCAAATTAAACTGCAAATCCTAGAGGTTCACATCCTTTTGCCACTCAGATATGTAATGTTGGATAATTATGCTCAATAAATAAATAACAGAGTATAATATTTTTGTCTCATTTGTTTAATTCGGTTCTGTTTGTCTGCTTTTAGGACTTATGTGAAAATCTGATGATGTTTTAGGTCATATTTATGCATATATATAGAAAATTCTATGCACACTAAAGGGGCTAAATAATAATACATATTTCCACTTCAAATGAAAAAAAAATTCTCTTGTTCTCATTTTGTAATCAACAAAATCGGTAAAATCTGTTGAAAGTTTCATTGGAAATGGCAAAGCACATTGTAGCAAAGTAAATAGTACATCCTCCTCTAAAGTATGGAAAGGCTTTACATTACACTACGTTGTTGGACTCATGACATAACTTGTGTTTTAATGTAAGTAATTTTTTTTTATCTGTAATCATTCATATTTGTTGTCCTACCTTATCCTGTTTTGTAGTTGCATTACGTTATTATGTTTATGGTCACGTATATACATACATACATATATACATATATACATACATACATATATATATATATATATATATATATATATATATATATATATATATATATATATATATACACACACACACACACACACACAATATATCCGTCCTGTGGTTTCAGAAAACTGCTATTTTGTGATACTTTACACACAATCTCATAGTTTATATGACAACTCGAATGATTAAAAATTACTGAACATTCTCGCAAAATTATATTTTCATTGTATTTATAATAATTTTATATTTTTTAAAAAATCCAACTAATTGATTAATAATAATAAAAACCATCTGGGCTGGAATATAGAAGGTACGCAAATGGATGTACGCATACTGTACATACATGTCATTGTTCGTGAAGATAGAACTGGGTTATTTTATAACCAATAGCTCATACATTGAGTTTGACAACAGACCATGGTAAAAATGGTATAGTCTATGCCATAGTTTGACAATAAAATTCATATGCTGCATACACAATGCTATACTCATTTAAGTATGCTAAACTAGATACTAGAAAGAAAAAAAAAAAAAAAACTTTTTTGTGCTTTGTCACTTTAACTGAACACAAAGCATAACATTCAAGCATATTCAGCAATAAATGGTTTGGTATCTCTGTTTTCTTCTAGGTGCCTATTACCTGACATTGTATTTCTCAGTCTAGTCATTCTCATTGTGAGTGAAAGTGCAAACAACATTCTATTTTGCTTTAATTCCTTTTCTGAACTTCATGACTAATGCCAAAGAGAAGATTATAAATATGAAATGTGCACATTAATCTAGATGACCACTTTAAGGATGGCTTGGTGCATGCCAGCCTTCAAATATGAGAAGGGACTTTTAGGATAGTGACACTATTGTTCTTTAATTGCTTTTCATATGCACTTGCCTGCCTAAGCAATGTATCCTGAATGCATGTCTTCTGTAATGGAAGGTAAGCAGCTGATTGGCTTTCTGTACATGATGGGTCATGCTCAGACCCTGTCTGCATTCCAACACTGCAAATTAGAGATGGGCCAAAAAGGAAATCATAGTCCAAGTGGTGCTATTGACCTAGCCAGGTGATTCAGCCTGAGTTTCATATTTCAGCTGTGAGCCCTAAGCCCTGAGGGACTACAAGATGGAGTATGATGGTCTTGGTTTTACAAACCGGGGGCAGCACCACCAAGCAACAGATGCACAACTTGGAGCATGGGCTTTTCCATCTACAGCAGATGACCTCCCATTCCCCTCCTGTACCTTGCTTCTTTTACACTCCTTCCACTTATCATCTGATGTGCTCTCTCTTTGCTCTTTTCTCTAGCCCCTTCATCCAAATGACCTTTAATTATTTCTCCAGTCAAATATTAATTATTGAGGATATTATAATCCTGCCATAGGCCTGTTAATACTGCTGAATGGATGGCAATTCAACATTTAATATCTTAGCATTGCTACAAGTCAATTTAATGGGAAGTGAATTAGTGAAAAACACAACCAGCAGTTGTGCCTTACACACAGTCTCCTCCATCAAGCCACCATGCAGCTCCTCAGTTTAATTTATAACTGTGCTATAGGCTTGTGTGATATAGATTTTTCCCTGCTCACAATATTCCATAAAATAATTGTGATAAACAATGGAATCCTCCCACAAAAAAAGGAAAACAAATATTTCTACCATTTCAGGTTTAAGGAGAATATGGGAGGGCATAATCATATTATCACCTGGCAGCTGCAATCATGAAAACTCCAGCTTGATGGTGGATTTTTAAGTGATTCTGCAGTAATGCACAGTAAACAACAAAAAATACAGCACATTTTTTATATAATTTTTTTTAAAATATAATCCTTTTTGTTCAAAACACCTGCACAGATCATTCCACATTCACACGTCAATTGGCTCACGTCCTATTTTATTGGGGAGAAAAATACTTTTTGGCTTATTTTTGAGTTATAACTCATATAAGCATGCTGTATATTGAGCATAGTGTAATATCATGTAGGGATAAAAAAAAAAAAAAAAAAATTGTTAAAACATACAAGCCTACTATGCTGGTTGGGTTAATTTTTTAAATTAACTTTTGCCAACTGATACTGCTCTCAAATTCTAACTGACTGTGTGCATCTTTTCTGTCTGTTTCAACAGCTGTTGAAATTCTCAGAGGGGGAAATATATATACATATACATATACATATTATATATATATATATATATATATATATATATATATATATATATATATATATATATATATATATATATAAAATCAACCATTTAGTTGCCCAGATAGGCAGAATATTTCTGCCCTACCCACTAACAAGAATTTGGGCAGAATTAACTTTTATGATGGCATTCATACATATGACAGGTTTTATGCTAAATAAATGCCAGAATTGACGGCATTGGCTGATTGGACAATATTTATTTTTTATCCTTTACTACCACAACTAATACAATGGCCATTTGAATCTGACGTACTGTGAAAATGTGATAAGCACACTTGAGAGATCTCAGTTCTAGATTTCAGAAGATGGCTTAGGATTTCCATGCCTCTCAATGCAGCTATAATCAGATAGGCAGTGAGCTGAGGAGATTTCCCTGGGGAGTGTTATGTTTGGATGTCACCGCATTTCTACTGTGGAGCCAGTGTCTCTCCTGTAGAGGCGGCGAACAATTTGCGCAGGGTCATGCCAACTTTGCGGAAGCCACTGAAACAAACCAGAATTTATGTCACTTCTATGGCACTAAGAAAGTGCTGACTCCCCCATTAGAGAAAGACAAGCACAAAAGAAGCCCCTGCAACAATACTCAATCTCCAAGTCCTTTTTCTGATGGCTGCAGCTAACAGCCTCTTTATCAGGGATGCTGAACGAGGAAGTACATTTTGGTGCAATCACATGAACAGATCTCCCCCCATCTTTCCTTTTTTTTGTCTGGGGGGATTAGTTGTGAAGGACCTCTTTAAATACACTGTAAAATATTATGAATTCTGTGTTTAGGCCTGACAGCTATCTAGCTCATTTACTCAGAAACCCTTGAGTCTATGAAGAACAAAGTGACAAAATCAGTCAGAAAATTACATCTCTGAGGGAAAGAGCTGGGCTTTGGGGGTTGAGGAGGATGGGGGAGAAAAACCATGGTGGACCAGTGGTGCAAACCCAGTGGCTGATTGGACACAAAGAATGGAATGATCTGTGAAATGTGCATTGCTAAAGAGCCTTTGTGAAATGTCTAGGGGACAGGGCAGCTTTAGTTACAACAAGCCTATGAGCCTTTTCCCTGTTATGCCTTTTAATTGCTATTTAAGCTGAGACAATGTGAGTATTTTCAGGGCAGAAATGAAATATATGTATAAATAGGAGGTTATACATAAATGTGTTAACTTTATATCATATTAGAGAGCCTATAGAACATTAGAAAGTTAAGGTAACCAATACTTCTGTAATACCAGTGTTCGATTATTTAAACAGTTACCTATTTCCCTCTGCAACTGTTGAAGAGACTTCAAATGTCTATTGTTGAATAGGTTAGAAACCAGAAAAATTAACCTATTTAACCATATATGAAATTTGATATGAAATGTCAAATCTTTGTTAACCAACCTTAAAATGTAATGCTCATGAGATTGCAAAACATTTGCCCCTTTCTGTTTGTCTATGCTGCCAGCATAGCTGAGAAAGAAAAAGAAGCTTTAGGAAAGCAGCTGTGACTGTTATCACTTGCTCCAGAATACCCACTTATTTCAAGGTGAGGAACGTAATGCCTAAGCCCACTCATAGTCTCATGCCGGGTGTGACATTAAATGCTCTTATCGTTGGCAGAAGAGTAAGAAAGAGCACAGAAAAAAGTCACCAGTTGTTTGGAGTCATCCAGCACTCTACTGTCACCATTTTAACTGAACTGTATAAATTCAACCTGACATGCCTCTCTTCCAGTAAGGGAATGTGGGTTTCAATGGAGAGAAGAGGTGAAGTGTATGCAAGTTTGTGTTGAGTAACAAGAACAGCTAAACAACATAAGAAAACTTAGGCACAATTATGGACTCTTAAGATTGCATGTGATAATAATCTTACATAGCAGAAAATTAAATGAAGTGTCCACTGTCAATGTTAAATCCCAATGTCTACTGAGATAAAGATAAAAGTTAATCTTTAAGTTAATGTGAACTGAATAATAGGAGTATGCACCTTTCATTATTGTGATGCATATTCCTGACTCTAAAAGGTTTCCAAACCTTCCAGTTTGATGGTTATCCTATACACGAGTGTTGATCCCTTTGACCCAACCCAATGTTGTAGTCCACTGCAGAATAATCAGTAATAAATAGAACATTAGTGCATGAAAGTAGTTCGTATCACTAGGCTCTTCACTCTCCCATTAAATTTAGCAGCCTATCAACCCTATTACTTTTATCTTTTCATCCTCCTTCTAGAAGCTTGAATGCAATGGCCTAAAGGCAGAAAGGTTAAATAGTTACCCAGAGAAATGACTGAGTTCAATCATTTCTATGGGAAGGCTTGAAAACAGAACATGAAAGAGGAACTACAAGGGAAAAAATATCCATTCCAATGGCTAGCTCAGAAGGTGTGGCAGTTTTCTTTCATAGGTTTAAGGTTGCATAAAAGTCAGCAGAGAGAAGACTGCTGGAGATCATTTGCACATGAAGGTTTGCTGAGTGAGATGGGGTTTAACTTGTAAACAGACTGGATTTATCATCTGCAGTCACAGAGGCCCCTGGGCAAAGGGAGGGGGAGGCTCATGCTGTATACATCAACAGGAGATAATCTGTTCTTACTGAAAGATTTTTGGAAGTGACTAAGTTTGGTGCAAAATGACATTCTAATGTGCTGCGCTCATCCAGGATGTGGTGATTGATGCTGATGAGAAAACAGACATGTAGCATGAGTGATGATTTACTGTGGCATGTCTGTGCATGGTTCTGTCACTCTCCATTTGCATAATCTGTAGATTTGGTTCACAGAGTTTTTGCATCTTTTTGACTTCTCCACCATTTCTCTTAGGACAGATTTATGTTGCAATGAGATTAAGGTGACAACAGTTTAAATCACACACAATATGTATGAGTGCACTGGGTTGTGAAACAAGCTGCCGAGGGCCACAAACTTTAATTTACTGTTGCAATTATCTTACATGAGGAACTACAATTTCACTGCAACAGATTCAGAGGAGTTTAGAGTAAAGATAAGTGACACATCGGGTGTCAAATTCAGAACTGAGGCCATCATGCAGAACATAAATTGCAAATGTACTAAAATGCATGCAATTTATAACAGATGGAATTGATAAAAATGTTTTTTTTTTTCTGTCCATAAAGCTTCTAAGTAATAGCAGCACTAATTTGATGAAATTAACAGTTGGATGTGCCAAAACTTCCTTTAGTTAAACAAAGACAAAACAGAAGTCATTGTGTTTGGAAACAATGATGAAAGTCTCAAGTTGAACACGTACCCTGACTCCAGGGGTCTAAAGACAAAAAATCAAGTGCCAAGGAATCTTGGTGTCATTTTGGAGTCTGATCTAAGTTTCAGTATTCAAGTGAAAGCAATAACCAAATCAGCCTACTATCACCTCAAAAATATAGTATGAAGTAGGTGTTTCATTTCCAGTGAAGACTTGGAGAAACTTCATGCATTCATTACCAGCAGGGTGGATTTCTGCAATGGACATCTTACCGGCCTCCCCAAAAGGATTCTCACCCAAACCAAAAAATCTGAGCATATTACTCCAGTCCTCAGGTCTTTACACCTGCTTCCAGATCCTTTCAGAATTGATTTTAAAGTACTATTACTAGTTTATAAACCACTAAATGGCCCAGAACCTAGATACATTACAGATATGTTTACTGAATATAAACTGAACAAGTGTCTCAAATCATTATGATCAGGTCAGTTATACCAACGGTTCACTCAAATCAAGGTCAGACAATGTTTAACTATTATGTCACCCGTGGCTGGAACCAGCTTCCAGAAGAAGTAAGATGTGCTCAAACTCTAGATCACTTTTAGAACCAGACTGAAAACACATCTATTTAGCCTCACATTTACTGACTGAACACTATGCTGCACTCTACTGATTGATCAATATCATTTTAGCTCTGTAACTTTCCCCCTTTTTGCCCATTACATTTTTTTTATATTCTTTTTTATCTCCTGCTCATTTTAATGCATTTTTCAAATTTTTATTTCTTACTTTTATTTCTTGTTCTTATATTTTTTAATACCTTGTATTTTCATTATCATTTTAATGTAAAGCACTTATACTTACCAATGTGTATGAAATGTGCTATATAAATAAACTGGCCTTGCCCAAAAGAATATCACACATATACTGCTGTGGTGATAGAACGGTCCCCTGTCTCCAACTTTTTCATTCTTTTTTTCTTCCCAGCTGCAGTGATAAATGTCTGTGTATCTCACACAGAACACTATGTGCTTTTCCTTTAATCAGTGCAGGATACATGTAAAATTATCTGCCTTGAAATAAAAAGGTTGAAAAGTGAAGGGGAGAAATACAATGTGGTAAACAGTCATCTATTGCCAAAGTACATGATGAGCACATTTTAGTGTGTTTCGTCACATAAGTGTAGATGTATTTGTAGAACAGACTCCTCATGTATGACCTAATTGTTTTGATGTGTATACTCTTTGGCAGCTGTGTGCATCAACTTTTTTTGGTGATGAGTTTTAGCAAACTCAGCTAAGCTGTTCTGATAAAAGTTAATGGATTTGAGTGAGATTTGGGTGGGGGCTGTGGACCATCTGCTGGCAGGAATCTCGTTCCACTGCCTATTATACTTGCCCACTGATACTTGCCCTCTGTCCAATACCATCACTGTTAAAATGAGGGCAAGGGTCCAGTGAGGATTAGGGTTAGGTGTAGACATATCATTGGTTGTGGACAATGAAAGGCCTATATTTCCTGCCTTCTTACACTATTCCCTCTCCTTAGTCTTTTTCTCCCCATTGGATTACTATCTACCCATCCCTACATTCATCTCTTACATGTCATGTTCCTTTGGAGTTAGTGGTAAACAAACACTTTTTTATTCTCTTCTTCACTTCACTCACTAACTGACTTTAAACTGAGGAAGAGCCATGAATTCCCTTAGTTAATATTGACCAGTACAATATAGTAATATTTCACTCTAATCTCCGTTCAGGCACAAATAATAAGCTTGAGGCTCTGGAGGATCAATCCATGTGGAATTGCACACTGCATTAAATACCTGTTTAAATACCTGCTTGATTTCTGAAGAGATTATTAACCGTCCATATGCCAGGATCATGAGTAAGCAATATTTGTTCTACCCCATCTTTATTTTGATTGTTCCCTCTTCTTCTCCTTCTTGCTCCATGTGGCAGTACTCTAAGATTGTCTGGAGAAAGAGCTGTCAACTATGGGTTTGCAATGAGATATCAGCTTCATTGCCGACCCTGGAAAATAATGAGCTATTTTTCATTATAATTAATTTTTATTATGATGTTTATATTATTTAATTTCCATCTTCAATTTTCTGTCCATAACAAGCACAGGGGAGCAAAAGCGATTATTCACTGAGGTGAACAGTAGCTGGTAAGTGTTTCTTCCTTGATTTTTAGTTTAAACCAATTTTAGCATCGATTGTCAGATAGAAGCTGTAACTGTGCTTCCTTGTTGCTACGAGCTGTTTACACATTGCTAGATTAGAGCTAATTCCAATATTCATATTCAGTTTCGGTTGGGAGTCGCTCGTTCACGTGATTACACTTTGTTTTGCTAATTAAAAAGGTATGCCCAGCTGTGAAGCACCCCACAACAGTACTTAAGAACTAGGAAACACTGAGGCAGAAGCGTCAGCCATTGTTGTGTGAAGACCGAGCTCGTGTAAAGACCTGCGAGTCTACTTGCGCGATTCCATCGTGCAAGGACACCAACAAGACACCACTCACACTGTAAAGTATACTTTTCCTCCTCTCTTCCCCTCGCTGTTTACCTGTTTACACACTAACACGTGTCATCAGTTTATCCCTGTTATTTACCACAGGCGTAGACCACGGCACACTCCTAGAAAAGTACGTAACTTGGACAACCTACTCTCTACATGTGGCCTCTGCAGATTCCTTCTCGTTCTCTATCGGACTTTGGAACTGCCAATCTGCCGTCAACAAGGCAGATTTCATTCTTGCCTTTGCAACCCACTTCAACCTCAGAGTGCTGGCTCTGACTGAGACCCGGATTCATACTGAGAACACTGACACACCCGCTGCCCTAGCCTCCAACTTCAACTTCTCAAATACCTCACATCCCAACAGACGAGGGGGTGTTACAGGTTTGCTTCTCTCCAAAACATGGAAATTTACATGTCTTTCTCCCCCTTGCTCCTACACTTCCTTTGAATTTCATGCTGTTACAGTTACTGACCCTGCCAAAATGCTTGTTGTTTATCGTCCTCCAGGTCAACTGGGGAAGTTCATCGAAGAGTTTGACATGCCACTGTCCACCATCCCGGATGATGGAACTCCTAGACAATTTCCTAAACATTCACCTACATAGACAAGTCGCATGCAGCTGATTTTCTTGCACTCCTCCCCACTTTGACCTCAAGCAGTTTGCCACACCAGCAACTCACAAGGTTGTCAAACAGCTCGACCTCATCCTCACACGTAACTGCACCACACAAAATCTTCTTATTACTCCTCTCCACACCTCTGTCTATTTCTTTATCCAGTTTCCTATTTCTCTCCCCTCACCTCACTATCTCCACCTTCTATCTCCTTTCATCGCAATCTTTGCTCCCTTTCCCCTTCACACTTCACCAATGTCACAACCTGGAATTAAAAAACACTGCAACTGACATGCTGTGTTCCACTCTAACATCTCTTGACAGCATCTGCCCCCTAACCTCCAGACCAGGTCGCACATCACCCCCTAGCCCTTGGCTCTCAGAAGCTCTGCGTAACAACCAGGCTAAACTAAGAGCAGCTGAAAGGAAATGGAGATTAAAACTTTTAAATGCTTGTTTTGTGCCGTATGCAAATTTAGTTTACTTTAACTGGTTTCAATCCTCATTATTTGGAGGCTTATTAAATAGCACTTTATCCAGCACATCCTATTTTTTGCAGGGTGATGAGTTGTGCACATGCAATATAATACAAAATTTAACAAGGCCACAAGATAGTAAATCTGTCCAAATAGTGCTATAGCTTAGCCTACAGACTAAGCTTAAGTCTGACTAGGAATGAAATTTCTTCACAATTTTGGTGTCATATTACTTGGCAGACCATAAACCTCAATAATTATCAGAAACATGTTGATATTTGTAAACAATATGGCTGCCATTAATACCAATGAGGCAGAGCCTTACTTACTCAAGCAGTTGTAACTCATAAGTGCTTGCATGGATTCGCACGAAACTGGAAACGCATATACAGGAGGAGATCCTCCCGTCAAAGCTAAGGTCAGATAATTGTAATTGTTAATAGTTTAAATTTAGTATATTCCTTCTATGTGCTAATCTGTCAGTAGATTTGTAATGATGACCTAATTAATTAAAAAAAACATGGCTGCCATCGGCCAATCAGCTTTCAGCAGGCATTGACAGGATTAACATCATCGTCATGAACCTTGAATAGTAGGTTCCAGTGGTGACCTACTAATAACTGATGGAACTGATCAAACTAGAAATAAACTCAGAAAAAAAAAGAAACGTCCCTTTTTCAGGAGACTGTATTTTAAAGATTTCAACAGTTTACAGGCAGTTTGCAATTAAAGTCACAGTTACAATAAGTTGGGACACTAAAGAGACCTTTTGACTGACTCTGAAAAACACTAGGAGAAAGATGCTTAGGGTGTGTGCTCACCTGCATGAACATACCATAGGCCTGTTGCAGGGAGGCATGAGGACTGCAGATGTGGCCAGAGCAATACACTGCAATATCTAATGTAAGATGCCTAAGACAGTGCTACAGAGAGACAGGAAGGACAGCTGATCGTCCTTACAGTTTAAAATTACATGTAGCCATGTGTCCACCCAGATGTTATCGAGAACTTGCAAATGCCTTGGTGGAAGAGTGGGGTAACATCTCACAGCAAGAACTGACGAATCTGGTGCAGTCCATGAGGATGAGGTGCACTG
Organism: Ictalurus punctatus; assembly: GCF_001660625.3. Lineage (NCBI taxonomy): Eukaryota > Metazoa > Chordata > Actinopteri > Siluriformes > Ictaluridae > Ictalurus > Ictalurus punctatus. The sequence continues at coordinate 5,460,743 of NC_030423.2, forward strand.
TAGTACTTAAAGCAGCTGGTGGCCACACTGTTACTTTTGATATTGACCCCCCCCCCCCCCCCCCTTTGTTCAGGGACTCATAATTCCATTTCTGTGCAACTTGTTCAGTTTATGTCTCCGTTGTTGAATGTTTTATGTTAATTAGGGTTGGGTACCAAAACCTAGGGTTGGGTACCAAAACCTAAATGTACCGGACCGAATCAGAATTTCTTTGCCTCATTTCAGTGCCATTTAAATGCCTGAGCTGTCGATTAAAATATTTGTCCTCTGGTGCTCTGAAACGGACGTAAGAAGCATCATCACCGCACATGATTGCTGGTTAAATTATACTGCATTCATGTGGTGTCAGAATGATCAGAAAAATTATTTCCCAGCTGAGAAAATTCATGTCGGAACAACAACACGGAAAGTCGAAGAACATGGCAGACAACAGTTATTGGTTGATGGTAAGAAACTTGTATTTAATGGGGCAAAATCATGTACTGCATATGAATTTTTTGCTAACATGCCATTTGTAATATGGTATTAGTTTATAACGGTTAGCTGCTGTCCAGGTAGATTGACTTAGATTAATTAGAAATGTTGTTTATAAGCAATAAGCCTGGTAAAGGTAAAGCAATATTTACTAGTTTCAGGTAATGTACTGGTGCAGTAACAACTCTGGGGCAAAATCAATTTGTAATATAAAGCTCTGGTAATACAAATCAAACACATCTTTGTAGTAATGTTAGTGTCCATGTTGTTTTCAAATTCCGACTTAAAAGCACAATTTGGGAAATGAGATGGCTCTGATGGCAGCAGGTAGCATATTGTTAGCTAGCTACATTAAACGTGCTTAAATTAAAATGTCTAAAGCTAAACATTCTAAAGTGTGGCTGTATATCACAAGAAAGGATTCAGACACTGTGACGTGCAATAAATGTTTTACAACAATTGTGTGTAAAGGTGGAGACATGTCAAACCTAATGAAACATTTGAAGGCACACAGGATACTTTAACTTGAAAGCAGAGGGATGCACCATGTTTGACAGCTTATGGACATCAGCTGGCAATGTGGGGGTCCCCAGCCAGACCAACCCTACCATTGATTATGACGACGACAGCAGCCTTTCCGCAGGTTAGTAGGCTAGTGTAACGCTGATTGCAAATCTTGCATTTATGCTAACAAATGATTTGTAAAATATTTAACATGAATTGTGTTAATAATTTTGGCTCTCCAGCTAGTACTACTGGTAGTACAGTGACCCCATTCACCTTGGCAAAGAAGGCTACTTTGACAAAGGAGAAGGTGGCGGAATTCCACAGGGCTGTGACCAAATTTGTGGAATCTCCATGGTTCAGGTAAAAACATTTAAGTCATGTGAAAAAAATTATGTCTTTACTTGATGTGTGTAAAAACTGTGCTATTAAATTTGAAAAAAAGAATCCTTTATGTAATACAGAGAGATGACCACTGCCCTTAATCCGTGCTACTGACCCCCATCCAGGAATGATCTGTCCAGCACTCTTATTCCTGCATTGTACTCTGTTAAGAAACAAAACGTTATACAGGAGTCAACACAAGTGAGTAAAACCTTATTCACAACGGTCCGTTTAACAACCCAATGGCTGTCAGCGAGTGTTCACACCCACGCGCAAAACATGTGGCATCAAAGCGTCAATTTTTTTTTAACGCCGAGGGGTTCTCTGCCAACCAATGAGACTTGCGCTTTTGTTCACATACAAACACACCCCCACACACACACAAATACATACATGTTGTGGCTATTTTTTTTATTTTTTTGATGATAGTAAAATGCAAGCATATATTCTAAGTGATCCATTTAATTCTTTCAGTGTTGCTTTCTACACTAAATAACATTGTTTGTTTCTTTGTTCTTCCTTGTAAATGATAATCTGCTGACTGCTAGTCCATTTTATTTATTTTGCACCTGGCATATATATGCATATATGTATTCTTGACCTCTTATTCAAATAGCTAAATGCCCCATTATTATAAGTATTTGTAGCAGTGGCCAAATCACCAAATACCATACATTTTGCAAAAGTGCATACATGCTTTAACCAGTTCACAAAAAAAAGTGTGTGAACGGCTTTTTGCAAAGACGAAAATACTGTCTCTATTCTTCTTATCAGTGATAAGTGGGGGTCAGAAATGGAACGTTGCGCAGCACCACCTTGTAACAGGGTATTTCTGCTTTTCAATAAGAGCCATCTACTGTCAGGAAGTGAATATGCACTTTTATCCAGTGTGTCGCCCACGTTTGAAGCCTGGGTGTGAACACAAACACACAAAAAAAGTGGTGAAAAGCGGACCATTTAACATGCCGCGAAAAATGTCCGGTGTGAACAGCCCCTAAGGCTGCTATTACATGTGATGGGTGAACCAATGTAGCACAGGATCACTATTTAACAGTTACTGTGCACTTACACCAGTGAAGGCCACATTAAGCAGAAGGTGCTAAACACCAAAGCTGTGTATGAGTCACAGACAGGCCTCATGGTGGCAGACAAGATAAACTGCATTCTGTAGGAATTCCAGATAAACACTGAAATTGTAGCTACCACAGTAGACAATGCCAGCAATATGGATGTTGCACTGAAGAATCTGAAGCTTTTAAAGGTGGGGTGCTTTGCCCATACCCTAAACCTTGCAGCACACAAGGTTTACAGCATCAGTGCCATTACAAAGTGGTTTGCCACACTTCGAGCTATCGTGGTATGGCTAAAGAGGTCCTCCATGGCTAAGACCATCCTGCGGCAGAAGCAGCAATTTCTCAGTAAGTAGCATAGCCTTATAAACCTTAAAGTTATGTTTGTTTCTAACATCTTCATTAGATTGTAATTCAAAATGTGCATTTGTGTTTCAGATCTGCCAGAACACAGTGGCACTGCCTTTTCCTGATGGTGGAGAGATTTTTGGAGCAGTACCCAGCCATCCAGGCAGCATCACTTGACCAACGACTCAGGAAGCCAATGGAAAAAGACAAGTGATAGACAAGAAGATCAGTTCTTGAAACAATGAGTGAAAATATAATAGTTGATATTTTATTCTTATCATCATATCTTCTTTTTTCCCTCAGGCTGGAAAGGCTCAAGATGATGACTTCCAGAAAGCAGAGGATTATGTTAAAAAACATTAAGTTGTTGTACACCACAACCCTCAGTGTATCCAGTGAGAAGTCCCCCACATGCGTCCAAATTCTCCCCATACTGACTAAGCTGGAGGCGCATTTCATGGTGGCTGAAGAGGACACTCTGTTTACCAGTGCTTTGAAAGAGAAGGTCTAGGGAGATATGGAAAAATTATAACAGGCATTTTCCATTTCTACTAAGAGTTTATGCTAAAAAAGAATGAAGGCAAACCACATCATTTTAACTGTTAGACCCTAAATAGTTTGTCATGTTTTTATTACAGGATGCAGACATTCAGAACTTCCTCCAGGAGGTAACTTTGATGGACCCTCACTTCAAAGGCAAACTTGGATGTGCTGTTGCTGATGCTTGGGGCAGGCTGGAGTAAGCAGCAGTTTGAAATGTAACAGAATAGGTATTTTATGCTCAGCCTTGTTTCCCATGTGTGCCATGTTACAGTTTCTATGATGAAGTATTGCTATTTATATGTGCAACATTATTTTTACAGCTTCTAATGGAGGGTCTTCAGTACACTGTGGAAGAAGGGTCGGATGACCATGAGGAGAGAGAGGAACATGTAAGGTCATAATCTTTAATTTTTTTAATGAATTTTTTGAAGCATGTTTGTCTAAACACTACTTTTATCCTTTTTTTCAGTCTCCACCTCACAAGAAGCATGCCAAGAAGTCGGCCATAGAAGAGCTGTTTGAGGATGAGGACCGAGAGCTTCTTCAGGCAACTAAAAGTGGTGCCCTCTCCGTAGCTGAACAGGCACAGAAAGAGACTGAGATCTATACAAGTCTGCCTTCAATCCCATCAGGACAAGACCCCATAACCTGGTGGTGGGGGAAGCAGGGCAGCCTCCCCATATTGTCTACACTTTCAAACACATAACTGTGTGTACAGGCCTCATTGACACCATCTGAGAAGGTTTTGTCCTGTGCAAGACATGCAATAAGTCAGGAGAGGTGACGTATTTTGCCAGAGAAGGCAAATATGGTGATATTTCTGCAAAAGAATAGTTGGAATTTGAAGCTGTTTTGTAGCATACCAAGAATACTGACTACTTTGGTAGAGCGTGCTGTCCACTAATCGTAGGGTTGGTGGTTCGATTCCCAGCCCACAGGGTTCCACATGCCGAAGTGTCCTTGGGGAAAACACTGAACCCCAAGTTGCTCCCGATGGCAAGTTAGTGCCTTGCATGGCAGCTCTGATGTGTGTGTGTGTGTGTGTGTGTGTGTGAATGGAAACAATGTGAAGTGCTTTGGAACCGCTAAGGTTAAAAAAGCGCTATATAAGTGCAGACCATTTATCATTATTGGAGGTAATTAGTACTGTAACTGTTATTTAGTGTTATTTATTATAGTTGGGTTAGGTGGCTTAGGTTGTATTGTGAATTTGTTATGTAAATTTGTTGTGTTTTGTATTTACTTTGTATTTTAATACACTTTAAATTTTTAATATATTGTTAAATAATAATAATAAAAAATTCAATAAAAAAGCCGTTCTTTAATATCATCCATCGTCGTTTTGTGGCTCTTTCTATTTATTTATTTAATTTTTTAAGAATCAATTGGGCACCGGTATCATAAAAAACCCAAACAATACCCGACCCTATTGTTAATACAAATATTTACACGTTAAGAAATTTGCTGGAAATTAAAGCAGTTGAATGTGAGAGGATGTTTATTTTTTGCTGACTTTAGTGCAAGGTCCTTATAAGGTCTGTAAAAGGTTGGGGCATGGTCATATATAGGGGTAGAATTTAAGTCCAAATAACTGTTTCTCAAGAACCATAAGGTCATTCAAGCTGGAATTTGGTGGGGTGCATTTATGTGCAATCTGTAAGTGGATTTTTCATGGTCCCTAATTACTAAAAAGCCATGGCCACCCTTGGCAAATTGGGTTTTAGCAGGCATTTGACGAGCTTCCCATTAAGCTGTTGTCTTGAAACATGAGTTGTAGTTTCAGGAAGGGACCTATTAATAGCTAATGTAGTCTCACTCAAATTGACCACTGGGGGCGCTATTCATATTAATAGAGATTACTGTTCAGTTCAAATAGCTGTTTTTCAGGAAGTCCAACTGAGCTGAAATTCAGTGTGATGTATCAATCTGCTAATCTGTAACTGGATTTTTAATCATCACTGAATTTAATCAAAAGTATGGCCACTTTCAACAGGTATTTTATGGTATATGTTTCGATGTATCTTGGCAAGCACTAGCCACTGGGGGCACTATTTGTTTGGAGTGCGACTGGAAATTGACTGGTCTGTAAATAAGTCAAATCTATTAGCAAATTAATGCCCCATTTTAAAGGAAAATATGTCAGAATGTAATCAAATCATAAACTTCAGGTAATTACCTTTACCATTTCTGGACAATTTAAATTTACCATGCTTGTGAAATGATGCTTCCCTTTGGCAAAGACTCCTGAGAATGATATACATTTGCATGACAGAAGGCGGGGGTGTGGGGTTATACAACCCTGCCTTTCCTACCTCTGTTTCTGGAAAGAGTGGTTAAAAGACATAAGCACAATAGTTAAAAAAAAAAAAGAAAAAAAAAAAGAAAGAAAAGAAAGCAGAGACTTTATCCAGACTATATCCTAAGCCTCTTTGCGTCCGTTAATGGCTTCAATGTATAAGAAGATGTGAACTGTAGATCAGAGCTAGGCCCATTAAAAGTAGCTAAATAGAGGCAAGAGGTATATTTGTAAGCCCTGACTGGAAAGACCTATATTTAGTAAAATAGTAAAGTAGCCAATACTTATGGAAGTAATAATGTTGTAGTAAAGTAGTAAAATAGTAAAATAGCCAATACTTATGGGTAAAATAGTAGTAGTAAAATAGCCATATTACTCTCATATTACTTATGAGAGTAATAATCCTGTTAATCTAATTGTTCTTATAGAACAGCCTTGATGTATCATTGTCGATTGTACCAGTGTATGAGCAACCCTTTCAAAAGCTTTAGCAATCCAGTAAAAGGCCTGAGATTGTAATGGAATGATTCCATTTCCAATGTCCTTATTTTTCTGCATATCTAAGGACATTTTGGGCTATTCATTAAAAATTATCACTCAGCCTTATTACAATTCTATTTGTGCACCACCAGAGAGAGAGCCATTGAACTCAATGCAAGTGCAGGCAGGAAGTGTAGGCAACTGCAATGGGCAGAAAGTGTAGGCATTTTCTTGACATTAATTAGTAAAAACGCATGTTCACACCGACTACTGTAACTGGACAAACATATGATACTATTGCTCTCGCTCTCTCTCTCTTTTCACACTCACTGCAGTTGCTTCTATTAACACCATCACCTTTATTTACACTCACTGAGCACTTTATTAGGAACACCTGTACACCTACTCACACCCAATCCACCAATCGTGTGGCAGCAGTGCAATGCAAAAAATCATGCAGCTACGGGCCAGCAGCTTCAGGTAATGTTCACATCAACCATGGTGCAATAATAATAAAAAAAAACATGCAGTGAGTGGTAGTCCTGCAGATGGAAATGCCTGGTTGATGAGAGAGGTCAACAGAGAATGGCCAGACTGTTTTAAGCTGCCAAAGTCTACAGTAACAGTAAAAAAATATATACAGTTTGTAAATAATTCTGTGGCTGATTTGTTTTGAAGCACTGTCCTCTCTCCTTTTTCCTCTCTCAAATCTTCCCCAGGCAAGTCAATACAATAGCAACAAGGGCGGAGGGCAGTTACAGGGAGCGCAGAGCCAGACCATCTTTCTGGCCTGAATACCTTCTTTACAAACATTTTTAATTCCACTCTAATTTTCCTAACCAAATGTTAAGTAATTCTTGTATTCACATGGAACAGTTTAAGCCTGTTGGCTTATGAAAGAAGACATAAGAAGAACACATAAGAAAGAAGACATATAAAAGAACACAAAGCAGTCAAATAATTAAACAGCTGAGAACACTGTTTTAAACCCCACTCTTATTCAGTGCAGTGCCACTCTTTAGCACTCTCTAACATGGAATAAGTGTGTGGCAGGAGCTGAAAGCATACATGACCCCCTACCAACTCCTGCCAGCCAACTAGATGTCTTCGTAAATGTGAGTTAAAAAGACATATCAACATTAATTCCCTGCTAGATGAACCATTGGAATAATGCATGAGGGTGTGAGTGAGAAATGTAGATCTCCAACCTTCAGCCTTTAACAGTCTAATTACTGTCATTCAGGCCAGTCTAGAGGCAGTTTCTACCATAATGGCCTTAAGAATGCACGTTTTTCAGTGGTTTCACGCGATTCATCAAATGTGATCATGTGCCACCCTGCAGGCACGCTTCTTAGAATTCAAATTCATGAATGTACTTCACACAATAACCACCTGGTGGCACATGGAACAACATACAGTAGCTCAACACAGCATACTAAAAAAATTGAATGTGTTTGGTTAGATTTAAGAAAAAAATATTACGTATGGTTTATATTTAAATATTTAAATGTTTACATATAAATATTATGTTTCTAATCAAAACATGATTTCATTGCTTATGCTAAATTTAATTAAACAAGTTTCTAATTTCAAGACTGAATTATGTAAAGTGAGTGTTATAAATTCACATAGTACAGGTACTATAACTATAGTATTTAAATGAAGATAGCTAAAATGTGTGTTGTAGTATAGCAGAGTGGTAACATGGTGGTTGCATAATGTCAGCAACAAAGTGTGGATTTAATGAGGTTTTTTTTCCATGTGGAAAGTCGATTCATCTGTACACGTGTAAATATGAATGTCCTTCCTCAAAGTAGCATTGAATTAATTCCATTTTTGCCAAACTTTTGTTCTTTTCTTAAATTTAAAGTTTCACTATTGAAAAAAATTAGTTTAAAGTGAACACAGAAGTCCAGGCCAGATCAGACTGCTCTTGGCCACTTCAACTTGGCAATGATTAGTCTTGAATCAATCTTTAACTATGCCTAGCCTTATAGATTATTACATTATATATTTAACATAGAATTAACATCATGCTCTGATGGTGTATGATCATTTATTAACTGCATGTTTAATGTCGTGATTGAGAAAACAAAAAATATCCAAAATAAATTATAAATATAAAATAGCTTAAAAATGGAAACAAGTATTTAGTAATAAGGACATTGGAAAATCATGAATGAAAGACAGTAAACTAAAACTTACTAACGGCTTAATTAACTCACCCAAACGCATCCTATAAAAGATTAATCAGATTCATATACAACATAAACGCAATATTACAACCTGCATCTGCCCAAAATGACATGAATGCACAACTATACATGATAGTCAGGATGTGTGAATCATGTTGTGAATATGCTCTTTCTGTAACAACACATTTGATAAATGTTGTCACATGTTTAAATTAATATACAAAATGTTTGAATATTTGGTTTAATTTCCACTCTTATAAACTAAAATATTATTTTCGACCATTTTAGTTAGAGTACAATTTACAAAAGTTTATGAATATGGCATGACAAAATATTGACTAAATTCTGCAGCAACCACTTTACCACTGCCCTATTCTACCACACACATCTTAGCCATGTTAAGTTAAATACTATAGTTATAGTATCTATACTATGTGAACTGATAACTCCCATTTTACATAATTCAATTTTGCAATTAGAAACCTGTTTAAATTAGGTTTAGCATAAGCAATGTAATCACGTTTTAAGGAGAAATGTAATATTTTTATATAAACCATACGTAATATTTTTTCTTAAATTTAACGTTTAATGTGCTCTGTTGCTTGCTGCAAAACAACTCTAAGAGAGGTTCACAGATCTGCTGGCCAAGCACAAGAGATTTTGGGCTTCAGAACAAGAAACAGCACTGTTTGGTTGGAAAAAAGAGTATATGCTGTATACAGTATATGTCCTGGCAGAACTACTGTATCTACTAGCAGGCCGTGTCTGTTCAAATGAAACATGACTGCCCCCTACTGGTCTTGTCATTTCTGCAGCTGCAGCATGCGAGTGATACCGCGTGATACCGCACGAAATCGTAGGATCCCCTTTCTTTTAACGTGCATTCTCAATGGCCACATCTGTACCATTAATATCAAAGGCTGGACTGGGTTCAGAGCAAGCTTATTACGTTAATGAAGCTACTACAGGAACAGGCCAGGGTATGATTAAATATGGTCATCAGATTAAATCTGGAGGCCCCGATCTAGCATCAATGTAAGAGGAGTAAAAAAAGTATGCTCATACTGAACAACCTCTTACTAACCCCCTGCCACTCCCATCTTTATTTTTCGTTGCTTGTACTCTTTCACACACACACTCATACCTGGATCTGATAGTTGGCAGCTGTTGGGAGGCACAGTCATATTGAGTACATCATTCACAGCTGTGTCAGCATAGTGGCCCCTCTGTACGTCATGCTCACTGTCCGTCTGGTCACTTTCTTCATGACCACTGTCCTTTAGGCTGTTACCTTCCATGTCCTTAAATGTTGATGTACTAAAAGGAAGGAGGTGAGAGGCAAAGTTTTCAATTAGCTGTTACATTGTGTTCGATGTGACCCCTCTGTTTTCACTCTGTACAATAATAGTGCCACTGCCTCGATTCAGGCTGAGCTGGAAAGTTAGAGTATAACTCAGATCCTACTGCAAATTTAATACTCAAAAAAACCCTGTGGTAATGAAGTGGCTTTCATTAAAGATGTCCATGTGCCCAGCCTCTCTGCCAGTCACTAGTCGGCCAGGTGGATCAAGGAATGCCAGCCAAGTCTTTACAGGACAGCGGGCCCATTGTTCCTTATTGTTCCTTTCCACAAAAGGAAACCTTTCTTCTTATCTCAGTGGCCTTACAATGTCCTCTCTGTCTGTGTGCACTGATTCTGCACCCACTAACCTTCTAGCCACATTTAAAGTTCCTTTAGTATACTCTGTTGATGGAAACTGTAGACTAATTTTAATATTGTCTTATAGTCAAAATACATACATGTTTAGGACATTCTTAAGGCAAATTCTTAAGGTGGTTGAAAGTAGAATTTTCAATATATCTGCATCTAACACATCAGAATTTCACATAAATCCTAAAAGTAGACAAAGAAATCCCAATTAAACAAATGAGACAAAAATATTATACTTGGCCATTTATTTATTGAGGAAAATTATCCAATATTTAATATATGTGAGTGGCAAAAATATATGGACCTCTAGGATTAGCAGTAAATTTGAAGATGAAATTAGAGTCAATCAATGGGATGACAATAAATGGTGTTTTCAATCAATGGGATGACAGTCAGGTGTGAGTGAGCACCCTGTTTTATTTGAAGAACAGGAATGTATCAAAGTCTCATTTTTACAACACCTATTTGTGGAAGTGTATCATGGCATGAACGAAGAAGATTTCTGAGGACCTCAGAAAAAGCTGTTGAGGAAAAGATTACAAAGCCATCTCTAAGGATTTTGGACTCCAACAATCCACAGTCAGACAGACTGTGTACAAATGGAGGAAATGGTCGACCAGCAAAGATCACTCCAAGAGCAAGACATGTAATAGTCTGCAAAGTCACAAAGAAACACAGGGTAACTTCTAAGCAAATAAAGGCCTCTTTCACATTGGCTAATGTTAATGTTCACACAAATCGTTCTGCCAAAGAATAGTCAAAGAAGAATAAATTTAATGTTTTGGAATGGCCAAGTGAAAGTCCTGACCTTAATCCAATGGAAATGTTGTGGAAGGACCTAAAGCAAGCAGTTCATGTGAGGAAACCCACCAACATCCCAGAGTTGAAGCTGTTCTGTACTGAGGAACGGGCTAAAAGTCCTCCAAGTCAATGTGCAGGACCGATCAGTTACCAGAAAAGTTTAGTTGCAGTTATTGCTGCACAAGGGGGTCACACCAGATACAGAAAGCAAAGGTTCACATACTTTTCACACTACCACTCACAGAAATGTAATAATGGATCATTTTGCTCATTAAGTAAGTGACCAAGTATAATGATATTTGATAAATGATATTTTTGTTTCATTTGTTTAATTGGGTTCTCTTTATCTACTTTGAGGACATCAAATTCTAAAGGATTCACAAACTTTCAAGCACCACTGTACGTGTTAAGTGATATGGACACTTTTACAAAACAACAGAAGCACAGAGTGCTACATTGGTGTCTACACATTGCCACTGGTGCTCACTGGATAAACTGGAGGTCAACATCAAATTATAAAGATGAAATACTCCAAGGCACTCATGTGGTGAAGTAAAAAGCCTTTAATTAAATGGGCTAAATCATTAAAAACAATTAAAAGAGTAGACCTACACGTTTCATTCATCTGATGTTTTATAAGAGGTGGAAATAGACAGAAACGGCTTCTGCAATGAGACTTTTTGTATTTACACACTTGAAGGGACTGTCTCCAGGAGTTAATGAAGACATTGATTTCTTATTTTTGTAATGATTCATATCATGCTGATGTGCATGTTCATATTGTGATGTGTGTGTATATACATATGTATGTGAGATGAGTTTTGTGTTGCTATGCTTCGTATTAAGAGGCTAGTTATAGCCACTCCCACAGATTGACCAGCTGTCTTTGATGATCCACTAATTACTAGTAGTTTAAGAAGACTTGTTTGAACAATTGATATGTATCCTGAAGAAGGCTGCGTAGCCGAAACGTATAGATCTACACTTTTAATTGTTTTTAATGATTTAGCCCAGTTAATTAAATTTTACTTCACCATGTTAGTGTCTTGGAGTATTTCATCTTTATAATTTGATATGGACACTTAATTGTTACCAAAAACAAATATACTGTATACATGCTGCTGATAAACTACTCATAGAATACAATATTATTGAATCAAAATAAAAATGTTTAAATATGAGTCTTTTACAATCTTACATGTTTTTAATCAGACAATTATTGTGACAAACTATGTGACATTGCCTGCAAAAATCTATGGATTATCAAGTGGAAGTGAAATATTTAAAAAAGAAAGAAATCATACCTTTTGATGAGGTGTGCTCTGCTGTTTACATAGCTGGAGTCAATGGAATAATTCTCTGTCTGGAGAGAGAGAAATGGGGGGGGCATTTAATTATACAGAAACTAAAATAAAATTATTGCGTACTGCCTTTCAATAGAAATGCTATTTTGCACAAAGACCCTTGTGAACGGCCTTAGCTGTCAAAGGCAAGTTCTTATTCTTTTTCCGAGTACATGTAGTCTGCTATGCTGCAGTGAGCCCACTCCCCCCACCGTCCTCTCCGTTCTTCCACCATCTTCTCCTTGTCTCCACTCACTTCTCCTTATTCAGTTTGACCACAATTTTCAGAAAGGGAGGACAGTGTGGCTTGAACAGAATAACAGAGTGAGTAAAGATAAGAGAACAATGGAAGAAGGATAACTTTTGTGTTTTTAAATAATGTAACAATAAGAAAAACACTTTCTTCTTTCAGAGGAGAATTTAGATATTAAAATCACATACAGTGAGATTTCTTCTGTTTTTGTATACATACTAAATAGTTTTTTTGATGGTGTAGTGGCTGGCCGCCTTATGTCATAGGGTGCCCTCATGTCTATGTTACCTTCTGGCTCTTCCTTATAGATATGCTGTCATAGCTAGTCTTGCCGGAGTCCCTGCTTGCACTCACGCAAAGTACATTGTCCTTAACCATTACGGGACAATAAGCATTCTTAATAATCTCTCCCTCTCTTTCCCTCTCTCTTTCTGTTGAGATACACATGATACTCCTGAGATACCAGTGATCCTGACCCCTTCTGCTCACCGGACCTGCCAAATCCATCCTGATGCCCTACTTCTGGTTGAAGTTCTCATCAACTGGAAGTCAAATGCTTAAAAATCATAAAGATAGCTTGGAGCTAAATTCATGTGAACAGCTATGCTACGATGGATAGGACTGCAATTGCTATTTTAGCTTTAGGACTACAATTGCCACAAACAGTTTTGCACTCAAGTCTCCATCAGTGAACAGTGGATAAGTTCAGCAAAACAATGGTTATGTATGTAACCACGGTTCTATGAATTTCGGCCGCCAGAGGCGGTGCTTTATGCACTTGGATGTCCATCATGTGTACATGTAGTTCTGAGTGTTTGTATCAACAAAGTCACCTGTGACCTGGGTAACATATGCCTTTTGTCCGGGTACTAAAGGCGTGTTCACCATGGAAGTGACCTCATGGCAATCTTCTCGCAAATATGGGAACAGATCAACCAGTCGTACAGGTATGGGAAAATTTGCATACCCCTGGCCTGTAATGCAGACACTGCCACTAGTACACAACTGGTGAAGACCCTTGGCACAAGGGAGATCCCGAATGGGAGCACACAAATCTGGTAAGCCGTTCCCTCGATGGTGAAGCTGAGGAATTGCCTGTGCTGGTGCACAATTGCAACGTCAAAATATGTGTCTTTTAGGTTGATGGTTGTAAACCAATCTTTCTGCCTGATGCCTTGCAGCACGTCCACTGTACATGGAGCTTGAAAAGCTTGAGGTGTCTGTTCAGAGGTATTACATCCAGTATGGGGCGAAATCAGCAGTATTTTTTTTTGCGATAATAAAATAAGTGGAATAGAATTCACTGTTCTGTAAAACGCTGTCTAACTGCTTCTAGGTTCTCCGAGGCCCTAGTGGAGAGTGCATCCTCCTCCTGGATCTCAAAGGCTGGTGACAATATTGGAGGCAGTGCCATGTGAAGAGACTGCGGTGCGGCTGCAGCGGGACCACTAGCAGGCTGTGCACTGGGTGGTTGCACATTAAGGAGGAGAGACGTAATCTCTGCAAACTCAGAAGCCAAGTTGTCTACCTTCTGGGCTAGGGGATCTAACTTTCCGCGTTTACCCTTACCAGGGGGCCCCCGCATATCAGTCTTATGGCACTTATGAGAGCTAGGTGACATGGCCTGTGTAGGATGCAGTTGAGTGCCCAACCTGCCCTCTATCTGGGCCAGCCTGGCTGCTCGTGCTGTTAAGGTCATGGAGCTGCAGTTCATGCATGCCATCTCAGACAGTCCGTCTCTTAAGTGTTCAACCCCCAGGCAAGAGGGACATCTCTCATGGCCATCCTCTAGTTCAACAGGGGCCTGGCAATCAATACATGTCATAAACATGGGTACCAGCAGTGATTAATATCCACGTGGTTTTCCGCATGTGAACACTTTGCTAGGTGGTAACTGAAAACGAAAGAGAGAAATATATACTATTTGCAGTCTATCTGTATGGTATCACAGCTGAGATCACTATGATGCAATATGGTGCAGTTAAGAGCAACACTCTCTTGCACTATAAGTAATAATTAAAGAAATCCATGAACTAAATCACGGGGACGAAAAACAATCACCCGTTTCAATCATCCTCATCAGGGTGCATTGTGTAGCCTGTCCTACCAACAACGAGTCAATTATGAAAATGAAACAGTGAAAATATTGGGGAATGATCCCTCTATGATCACTATGTACTGTGGGGCAATATGGTGCACTATGCACTGTAGCCAATAAGTACACAAATTCATGAACTAAATCACAGGGATGGAAAACAATTCAACGAAGCCCAATCGAGATGCGTTGCTTACTGACAGCACGTCAAACAAATAAACAACCAAAATCGTGGGGAATGACTCCACGGTACGTATAAACAGAAAACTATGGGAGGGGATTCCAACCCGACCTCAAGTATTTAGCGTTGTATCAGCATTAAGGCAAGAAAAACCAAACTGATCATGAACTGTAAACTACAGATTGCTAAATTAGAGTATGTCTACTCATAAACAGCACTGATCGAAGAGTTCACTCACTTCTTGCTGCATAGTGCCCTATCTGAATTTAAATAATCACAAAAAAGGCTAGTCTTTGGAGGATGAACATTCATAGCCCCAACCCTACTTTGGGTTACAAGACTACCAGCGGTGCCTGCACTCCTGAAACCTGCTTACCGATGCAAGAAGATAACAAGAGGTCACTTCCAGGGTGAACATGCCTTTAGTATCGGGGGCAAAAGGCATACGTCACCCAGGTCACAGGTGACTTTGTTGATACAAACACTCGACCTGCATGTAGACGTGATGGTCATCGAGGTGCTTAAAGCACCGCCTCTGGCAGTTGGTAGAAATCACACAGAACAGACTTCATGCAAAAAAAAAAAAAACATTTTTTTTTTTTTTGGTTACACAACTGCACAATTTGGCTATGTAGTATTAGCAGATTTATAGAAGGTTTATTTATTTATAACTGCGCTATCTGCTGTCACCAGATTTGGATGGGTTCCATTTTGAGTCTGGTTCCTCAAGGTTTCTTCCTCATATCGTCTCAGGGAGTTTTTCCTTGCCACCATTACCTCTGGCTTGCTCTTTAGGGATAAATTCATACATTTAAAATCTATATCCTGAATTTATATATTTCTGTAAAGCTGCTTTGGGACAATGCCCATTGTTAAAAGTGCTATACAAATAAAACTGAATTGAATTGAATAAAACAAAGGCAACCTGAGTAAAACACACAATACAGTTTTTATTCATTTTTATTGAAGCAAAAAACTTTTCCAACCCAAATCGCCAATGTGAAAAATTAATTGCGCCCTTAAACTTAAAATCTGGTTGTGCCACCTTTAGCAGCAATAACTGCAACCAAACACTTCTGATAACTGGAGCTCAGTCTTTCTTACTTCTAGGAATAGGACTTACTCTTATCCTTTGGATCAACTTACGCACTGAAGACCGTACATTCTCCTTTAAGATTTTCTAGCAGAGAGCAGAATTCATGTTTCCCTCAATTATTGGAAGTTGCCCAGGCCCTGAAGCAGCAAAGCATCCCCACACTGTCACACTTCCTCCACCAAGCTTGACCATAGGTATGATGTTCTTTTTGTGGAATTCTGTGTTTGGTTTACGCCAGATATAACGGGACACCTGTCTTCCAAACAGTTCCACTTTTGACTCATCATTCGACAGAACATTCTCCCAAAAGGTTTGAGGATTATCAAGGCAAAATTCAGACAAGCATTAATGTTCTTCTGGTTTAGATGTGGTTTTCACCTTGCCACTCTTCCATAGATGCCATTGTTGCAAACTGTCTTTCTTATAATGGAGTCATAAACAGTGACCTTTTTTCATGCAAGAGAGGGCTGTAGGTAGTTCCTTTAATGTTGTCCTTGGATCATTTGTGACTTGCTAGATGAGTAGTTGCTGTGCTCTTGGAACTGTATTGTGTTTACTCAGGTTGCCTTTGTTTTATCTTAGAGTTTGAGTTCTGAAAGAATTTCATGTGAGATATACACAAAAACATAAGAAATCAGGATAAATCTCTTTTTCAAACCAGGGAGAGAGGGGGGACAGAGCTGACAGAGGTCGCACATAACACACACACCTACACATGCTGGAGTGTGAGCTTGGACAGTGTTGATGGGAAAGTGTTTTATTTTGATTTTTCTGTTGAGTGTTGAAAGTGCGCTCAAACCTCTGTCAGTCTTCATGTCTCCTGAATCCTATTTCCCACCTACCTTCATACACACATACACCCACTCACTTGGTTCTACGGAGTCTCATATTCTTCATTCCTCATTCTTTGCTACACCCTATCAGAATGTAGAATTCTCTTTTGCTCTCACCTTTTCTCTCTCCTTTTCCCCCAATTTCACACCTACATCTGATGTTTTGTTACTGCCACTTCGTCAGGTTTGGCTCTGCTCGCTATTCCTTGCTGCAACCAGGGGCGGACTTTACCATTGAGCAAAGGTTGGCAATTGCATTGGGCAATAATTGGGCATAAACTTATGGTTAAGAAAGTTTTATTTTTTTACTTTTCTCTAATTAATTATGTTTTTCTAAAAATCCATACATTAATGACCCCCTCCCCCCCTCAGTACCTACTACATTGGACTATTCCACAATTTTATGATTCAGGAAGATAATAGCCAACTCGTGCAAACATCGGCAACGTCACATGTAGCGTACAGACAGAGCAAAAACGAAGCAAAGCAGCGGTGCTGAAAAAAGGAGAAAGCAGGAGGAAAGCAAAAAGTTTTTTTTTATCAAAACCTGTGATGTCTTTTAGTTAACAGATTTTTCCTTTGGCGTGCAGGCAAGTTGCAGTTCTGCAGGGGCTGACAGCTCTAGCATTACAGCCAAAGAACAGCAAGGCTGGGACAGTGCTACTCCAAATGAATATGTTTAATATTAACATAATTTAGAAAAAAATATATTTTAATAAGCTACTGTCCTACTGTACCATACAGCAACTTATTGTTTGCCCTTGGTTAGTGGTTGTAGTGAAATAGACTTCTTTATTAATATAGGCCTAATATCAAGATTAATTTCCTAATATTAGAAAATAAAATACATTATTATTATTATTAGTAGTAGTAGTAGTAGTAGTTGTAGTAGTATAGAAGTAGTAGGGGGGGTAAAATTATTAGATGTGGATTCATGTTAGTGCTAAAATATAAAGTTTCAGTCCTGATTCAGGAGATGTACACTGCACCCAGATGATTCCCCCTGACCAGCTAACATGCTGTCTTGATTGTTTTATATTCTTTGTCACACTGTTCTTCTATTTCTATTTGCCTATCTTACTAAGACTTGATATCTGTTGTGTTACTTCAAAGAAATATGTTTAAATAGCATTTATGTTTCTTTATTGTGTTATATTTTTTGCTAGTAACTGGTGTTAAAAATAGGTCGAACAATCAATGAGCCGGTGTGTTATGATGTGGCATGTTGTGGGCCAGGTGTGGTGGTCCGCTCTGGGCCAGAAAGTCCAGGGCCACTTTTTGGTCCCAGTTCACCCCTGATTATTGCTATTAATACTAAATAACCTATGCTGAAAATTTAAATATCGTTGTTAAAACACCAAAATGAAGGTCCAATTCCTATATTTTGCCTATGGCCGCCAAATCACTAAAGCTGCCCCTGGCTGCAACCATTTTTTTCAGGACAGCATAACAGATATTGCATCATCAGGTAGGCATGGTCTGTGATCACAGGGATTTTGTGCCCAAATACCCTTTCCAATCATACTGCTATATCTTCAGATATCAGTCCGTGATCGCAGGGGTTGCGTGCCAAATACCCTTTTACAATCATACTGCTATATATTAGGACACCTGTCCGTGATCGCAGGGGTTTCATGTTTGAAAAAATACTATTGTTATTAAATGCTTGTTTCAGTTAAATAAGCTCAAAGTCTTTCAATTCAATTCAATTCAATTCAATTTTATTTGTATAGCACTTTTTACAATAGACATTGTCTCAAAGCAGCTTTACAGAAACACATAAACATGGTATATAGATTTTAAATGTGCAAATTTATCCCTATTGAGCAAGCCGGTGGCGATGGTGGCAAGGAAAAACTCCCTAAGAGGTTAAGAGGAAGAAACCTTGAGAGGAACCGGACTCAGAAGGAAACCCATCCTCAACTGGGTAACAACAGATAGTGTAAAAGTAAAGGAAAGTTCATTATGGTTTAATATGAAGTCTGTTTGGCCTTATAAGCAACCATAGACCCAGCAATCACAGTGAGTGTGTCCATCTGGAATTGGAGTAGATGAGAGCTCCATCCAGAGGTAGAGCTTCTGAACGGATCAGGCAGGTCCGTCTTACTGACTTTACATCAATTCTATCATGTGTCCTATCATCAGACTAACAATCTGCAGTGAAACCTTAGTTTATTTTAACCTCAGCATCATTTCCACTGCTGTTGGCCCATTATAAAATACAAACTCATAATTATCCACGTTTTCATACTCAACTTTATTCTCACAGAAAGAGCAAAGTTGACAGTTTGAAGAACCAGTTAATTTAGTATTTACAGGATTAAAAAATAAATAAATAAACATTAAAAAAAGTTACCGATATGACCATTTTGTCCTTCATCTTACATCACTGATCCTGGGAATGCCCCACACAAAAAAAGTATTCTGCTTATGTTCGGTGACCTGTAATTTTTTTGTGAAAAAAAGGCCACACCTCCAGAAACGGCCATTTTATGTCATGGTACTGAAACCCTTGGAATTTAGTTAATTCCCAACCATGACATCAGCAAAAGAACATTATATATTCATTCTGTTTTGCTATAAGCAGCATTATCATGCATTTTTTTCAACTCCCATCATCATGGAAGGTGAAAATACTCCTCAGTGGTGTTGGGTTGCCAACCCCCTAATTATAGAATTTCCAAAAGATGCACTGCCATATATTAGATAACAGAGTTCCCGTTCCTTTACAGAATGTACAAGCCTTCAGAGCAGCATAAAAGGGTGAAGGACTGCCTGAGGGTTACCCTTACTACTGGAGGACATAATACCTTACTTTATCTGCCCTGACTGCTGAAATCATGATGAATATAAGTACTTGCTGTTATTTTATAGCCACTGTCATTGCAGTCCTTGCAACAATTTGTCACTTACTTGTCAATATGTAATGAACTTGGTTTACTTCATTCAGAATCCAGCCATGCATTGTAACATTTTGTGACAAAATCGCAAAATGGTCTTGCCTGTACAAACTATATATCAAAAATTGTCCCAGGGCCACTTGTGTGTTTGATTAACTGTATCAATGATTCCAATTATCTTTTGGGATAAAGGAAACACTATATAACAGATCTGTAACACAGTACTCCTTCCTGCTTTACTCTACTAATGTTTGTTTTGTCAAATGAATGTATTAATACCCTGTCCAGGGTGTACCCCGCCTTGTGCCCAATGCTTCCTGGGATAGGCTCCAGGTTCCCCCGTGACCCTGAAGAAGGAGTAAGCGGTAGAAGATGGATGGATGGATGGATGGATGGATGGAATGTATTAATTTAGATTAATTGATGAAAAAATGAATAAGGGTAGGAGAACTGCTTTAATGTGTGCCTTCAGGTAAGGTCAGCAAAACGACATTTGCAGGTCCGGTCTTAAAGTACACCCAATCATTCAGGAAGCATCTTAATCCAACATGCATCTAAAATACAGCTAAATTGCACTATTATGCCACTGCTCATTTCACTTTTTGCATCAAAGTCACCGGAGCAGCCTGCTGGTGCACATATCTTGGTTTAGCTCAGCATCACTTCCATGGAGGAGCGTTGCCTCAATGTGATAAACAGAGAGGGTGAATTTTATCTTGCTTTTCAGTTTTGATTTGTACAAAAATACTCATTAATTAATTAATCAATGATCATTTCCATAGGTGAACATTTTATGGAAATAATTCAAGGTACCCTGTTTTAAGAATTTTAGGGTACTCTGTACAAAATGGCCAGAATGATTGGGTTTCAATAAGATTTTAAAGTTTGTTAACTTTTCTCTATTCATGTCTTACAATTAACACTTTGTGTCTGTCTGAAATTGGATCTTGACATCTGTCTGACCTTGGTATTACATTATCCAAGTTTCTCAGTGTGTTGATTTTTCATTTACAACAAAAACCTAGCTCTGTTAAAAGTTTGATATCATGCCAACAAAATACATACTAACCAAATTTTTACATATTTTTTTAAAGTTGGAATTTGACAGATAATGCTAGGTTTTGGGCAGAATACTGTGGCTTAGGGGTTAGCATGTTCACCTCACACCTCCAGGGTTGTGGGTTCCAATCCCACCTCCACCCTGTGTGTGAGAAGCTTGCATGTTCTCCCCGTGCTTAAGGAGTTTTCTCTGGTTACTCCGGTTTCCTCCCCAAGCCCAAAGACTGACTTTGTAGGCTGGCTGATGTTTCCAAGTTGTGTGTGTGATTGTTCCCTGCAATCGACTGGCATCCCCCGCCCTGTGACACAAGTTCCCTGGGATAAGCTCCAGGCTCCCCCGTGACCCTGTGTAGGATAAACAGTACAGAAAATGGATGGATGTTGGGTTTTTGACAGATATCTGACTATGATTTGCAACCAAAATTCAATGTCTGTCCAACATTGGAGGGAGACATCAAGCCAATGTTGGGCTTTCACCCAACCCAACAAATTTCAATTCAAACCAAAATTTTATGTCTGTCTAACATTGGAATCCAACGTCATTCTGACATTAAATAGATGTCCGGTGCCAGCTGGGATGGAACCTCATCAAACTAAAATGAAGCCACTTTATAGAGACTGGCTTCCAGGATTTTAAATGCTAATTTAGACACCAGAACAAAAAAATATTTCCATATCCATACAAGAAATTTCAATATGCCCTGAAGGTCAGGGACAGGTTTTGGTGAGCAGAAATCCCCACCCTTTTAATTTTAGGTCTGCTTCATCCAGTGTACTAGTAAGTCCTGGAAGATTCTACAGGGCCATTACAGTCATCTGACCTGAACCCCATAAAAAATCTCTAGTGGGATTTGAAGAAGGCGGTTGCAGCATGCAAACCCAAGAATATTACTGAACTGGAG
The DNA here is from genome assembly GCF_001660625.3 of Ictalurus punctatus. Taxonomy (NCBI): domain Eukaryota; kingdom Metazoa; phylum Chordata; class Actinopteri; order Siluriformes; family Ictaluridae; genus Ictalurus; species Ictalurus punctatus. The sequence goes on from NC_030423.2 coordinate 5,482,211, forward strand.
GCCACTGCTCATGAGGAATGGGCTAAGATTCCTCAGGAACACTGTGAGAAGCTATGAATCTCATTTGTAGCAGGGTGCTCTACTAAGTACTAAATATTCTTGCCATGAAGGGGTTGAATAATTTTGAGACTGCAAAAGTCATTATAAGTTGCATTTTCAGTTGAATTTGGGGAAATCACTTGAAGCATTTGTTGTTTTGAACTATTTCCATTGCTTTTGTTTGATTTGTTCATTGCAAACAGCTGAAAGTCTGTAAATTTTGACAATAAACTTGATTTGCAATGGGAGTTGAATAATTTTGATTGCAACTGTATATGCCAAATGATCAAAGCAATAAGGGAGGGAGAAGACAAAAACTCAACAAGACATTGTCTCATTATCCATCTCTGTCTTTCTCCCACTCTATATAATCCACATACTCACTCTTTCACTTTCTATTTGGTATAGCAGTGCCAGAAAAAAGAGATGAGGGATGTGAACACCTTCACATCATTGTAATATGCCAGCACTAGGGCTTATGCAGCAAGCTCGACCTCATCCATTTTGGATTCCGCTTTTGTTATGAGTATAAATCAAATCCTTGCCTGACACTTTGACCCAAAGTAATGATACAACACCTAGGGTCAGTCCCCTGCAAATATCTGTCAGTGGAGCTGATATCTAATATATCATCTTCCTACTCCACTCAAACCCATCCTCTTCTCTACAGCACCAGTGTTTCCCGTCACTATGGCATATCTTTCAGACAATTTTTAGACTAGATACAGATTTTCAGTGGTTCATTATAGACTCTGAAGCATTTCTCATCTGCTTTCTCCCCTGCTGTCTGTCTCACTGTTTCTCTGTGTCCCAGACATGTGATCTCTCTTTCTAACACTCTCTGCAAGATGAATTGAGTCTGCCCTATTATCAGCGTCCCTTAATCTGATGCTCAGTAGCAGATGACTCCAGAGCTCATGCTGTCACTCTAGAATCTCTACAGCAGAGCCACTCTAGAAACAGTTATAAGAAATTCAGGTGCAGCTTCATCATTGCTCATTAATCACTTCACCCCGGCTGATAATAAACTGATGTTTATCACTAACTCGGCTTCAGGCTATGGATTTTTTCAGTCATTCCCTCTGATCATGGGAGATAATGCCATGCACCACATTACTGGGGGAATTTTGTGAGTATTACCTCTGAATGGTAGCTTTGCTGACCAGGTTGGGTCTCCTTGTGTCCATTGTCTCATGATTGCACATTTCTCCATCCCCACACCATCACATTTCCACTACCATGTTTATGTTCTTCTAATGTTCTTCTGGGTTAGCAGTAGTTTTTACCTCACCACTCTTCCATGGATGACATTTTTGCCCAGTGTCTTTCTGATAGTGGAGTCATGAACTGTGACCTTTACTGATGCAAGAGAGGCTTGTAGGTCCTTCGATGTTGTCCTTGGGTCTTTTGTGACTTCCGGGATGAGTAGTTGATGTGTTCTTTGAAGAATTTTGGAAGGTCAGCCACTTCTGAGAAGATTCACTACTGTGTAGAGTTTTTCCCATTTGGAGATAATGGCTCTCACTATGGTTCTTTAGCATCCCAGAGCCTTTGAATTATCTTTGTAACCCTTCCCAGACGTATTTTAAATCACCTTCTTCCTCATAATTTCTGGAATTTATTTCAATTTTGGCATATTGTGTTACTAGGTAAGACCTTTTAACCAACTTCATGCTGTTGATAAAGTTCTATTTAGTTGTCGATTTGATTGAACAGGGTTTGAAGTAATCAGGCCTGTTGCATCTAGTCCAGCTGAACCCCATGATGAATGCAGTTTCATTGATTTGGGGAATTAGTAACTATGGGGACAAATACATTTTCACACAGGCCCAGTTGGTATTGGATAACTTTTTTTGCTTCAAAAAATATAACTATCATTTAAAAACTGTATTTTGTGTTTACTCAGGCTGCCTTTGTTTTATCTCACAGCACTGTATATTTTTACAGAAGATTTAAAAGCTGCCAACATATGTGGCTATATTTTATTGAGGGGAGTTCTGAGTAGAGGCCAGAGTCTAATAGACAAGTTGGGGCTAAAACGCCCACATGAATCACAACCAGGCTAACCCAATAGCCCAACTCATGATCCAGTAATTGAAGTCTAGTGATTAGCACTATGATTCATCCATACTGGGCATATATTCCATTTAATTTGAGACATCGGGATTCATAGAAGAGCTTTACCTCTATGCACGTCACTGGCACATCTGTAGACTGAAAAGCAGACTGCAATCAGTGAACCAACAGGCCACTAATAGAGTAATGTCGTTTCATGCCATTATGGTAGGTGCTGCAGAGCACAGAGAAATAAAGCTACCTTTATTACTTGCTATTTTGAGCATGTATCACTCGTTCTCCAATACTTCCAGACTAAAGCTAGATTTGATTGCCATTTACTTGCAAGGTTTTTTGAATATATGTAATCAGTAAACCCTAATCAGTCTATAACACACACTCTTCTAGGCCATTAACAAATACATGCAAATAGGTAGCAACATACTTTTCATAATGTATGTTAAGACACATGCACACAAGTAAGAATATAAAACTCTCACACTTTTTCAAAAAATGCTGACCTCAACAGTCTTTAGAGTTTACACACAAATCTAAGGCTACAACCTTGCTAGAGCTCGGAGGTGAACAACTGGAACACAGGGGAGGTGAACTGACCATATGACGAGACAGCAGATAATCGATGGAGATATTCTTCTGACTTACAGCCATTCTTATAGATATTCTTCTGACTTACAGCCCATATTTGGAAATTTCCTGTTTATCTATGCCTTAACTAATCAGAATCATTCAATTTGACCTGATGACTACCTTAGTGATTGTGTGAGAGCTTAATTGTTGCTGTAATGAGTGTGTACGCAGAGCGGCCTACGAACTCCTTGCTGAATGTGAAGTTGACTTCTGCTTGATGAAACTGCAAACTATTCTTCAGTAAAATTTTCTTCAATTGATTGCATCTCTTGACTCCTGCTCTTCATTCATCCTATCTGGTCTTTGGGTCTTTAACTGTACATTCCCTTACATTATGTTTATGGGGCTACATAGCTATATTGCTAAGATACACCCTCACATCATGTTTTTTGCATTTGCTAGCAGGTTACAGGAGAAAAGTTTTTGAGTATCGAAATTCATTTGGTAAGTTTTGTTCAGACAGGTCTCAAGATGACATGAGCCAAATTTGGTGATGATTGGACAGAATTTGGAGGAGGAGTAGCAAAAATGGCAATAAGATGTAAGCATTTTTAGCATTTTATTGTAACTTTTGACTAGTAGGTGGTGCTGCAATACAATTTGTTGCATAGCCTCAGGTCATGGTCCTGATGTGCCTACCAAAGTTCGTGTCAGTGTGCAAAGTCATTGCTGAGATACAGCCTCACTTCCTCTTTGGTGATTTTGCTGTCGGATTCGTTTGCCCATTACGGACAAACAGTTTGGAATATTAAAAATTCTTTTGATAACTTTTAGGAAGCTTACTCTGAAGATGACGAGTGCCAAATTTGATAATGATTAGACAAGATATTTAGGAGGAGTAGCGAAAAAACAAACAGTTTTGACACAATCCAAGATGTCATTAAATCTAATAAGGCAGAAACTGACATCATACTACAATCTAGAGATGCCTGGCTTTTGAATTTTGGACACAGTTCAAAAGTTATGACTATAAACATAATTCCAAATTAGGCCCAACTTTGATCCGAAGGTGGCGCTAGAACATTGGCAGCACTTGGCCCATATTTGGTAAGCACCTTCGGTGCTTGGCCCCCTAAAAAAATGAAAGGAATACTGCAGCTCCTGTTCGTATCTATATTTGTATTAACAATATCTGTTCAGTCCCAATAATGTATGGTATTCAGTTACTTCCCTAATATACACACATAGACTTTAGCATTTTATATATCTCATCCAACACACACACACACTACCTGTTTTTTAATATCTGCAACACACAAACAAATGAGTGATGCTCCCAGTGGGCCAGTCAGTAGCCTAAACCCATAGCAGCTTCCACATATCTGCAGAGCCATAGATAAAAACCTTTTTTACAGTCTGTGAAGGGTGCATCTAGCACGCTTACACGTAATAAAGTTTGCTCTCTCTTTTAAAAACAATAACACACCCGGTGTACATATCTCACTTCACTGTCTCCCCTTACATAAAGACCTGAAATCATTTTGTTATTCTGCTGTCGCCCTTACCAAAGTCTGGGATATGTATGTGTGTTGTGTTTCCATCACACAATGGTTTATCATCTTTTGCAAGATGTAGCTACAGAACAAAGGCTCTCCTCTACTTTTTCTGTATAGAGTAGGCTAATGCCTACTGCAGGATTAAGTGCACTATAATCCTTTTCAGTTTCTCTGATTCCTTCTAAGGTCTCCAATTGTGGCATTCATTGACCATTTTGGAGGTGTTGTTGAAACAAAACACAGAGAACCACTCTCTCACTCACCAAAAAATGGAGCAGCGTGCCAGCTACATCTCCCTCCTCTTGCAGTGTAATTTTCTGTGCCTCTAAGAGGACATATGGTAAGATGCAGTAAGAGTAGCCATCAGCTCCAAGAGAATCCTCTGCATTTTGTTCAGCTGAAGTTCAGTGGGGGAGCTAATACTGTTCACTAGGGAATGTAGTTGTACTTAAAAAAAATTACATCACATCTATGGCAAAAGATATTTCCCCATGAGGCTGATGAAGGAAAGAGAAAAATGTACTCTTCCCCTCTGTTTCCTGGAATTTTGGACCTCTCTTAAACCCATTACAGGACAATCATGCAAATTTAGAGAACACTCAAAAATGCCTGTCTTACCTGTGGTCACAAATAGTAGTTCTACAAGCGATTTAGTTTTTTTAATCATTCTTTGTGATGAGGTTGTCATACATCTACAGGAGGAAGTTTAATGAAAATTAGTATCGTCTATACTTGGGTGATCATAGGCATTAGGAGCATCTGTCTTGGTTTGATTATTACTTTCTTTCTCCCTCTGATCTGGCTATGCAGATACAGAACGTCCCCCATAAATAATCATGCATAATGAGTACATTATTATAGAAAAAAAACCCGTAATGTTTTGATGATATTTTTGTAGGAGTACTATGATTGTTATTTTCATGCTGTCTAGTGCCCATACTGAATCTGGCTTTGACTACACTGCCAAAACAGGTGAATTATTTATAGTTCATAATAAATCATTATAAATGTATTATAATTAATAGTTAAAATAGTCTCTAATGGAGATAATTAGACGGACAGTATTAAAGGTCAACACAAACAATACAACAACAATGCTGGCTCTGAGACATGAACAGAAACTGTCCTCTCTATTCCAGTGGTTCCCAACCAGAGGGGCACGGAGAGATCGGAAGGGGGGCGCAAATTGTTTTCAAGAAAAAAACAGACAGGGCATCATTTGGGTACTCGGTGTATTTTATTGCTTTTCAAATAGAATATGCATAAATGAAAAACCCCATGCTCTACCTCTGTGTTTTCTTTTTGCTGGGGAGACTTTTCAGACCCCTTTTAGCAACTAAGTGCCTAGGAATAAATCTAGCGACTTTTTGAACAAACCTTAGCAACTTTCCAAATGTTGGCAGTACTCTCCTGCAAGCACGAGGTCTTGCTATACCGCTGCATTCACACATCTCTGTGTCTGCTCTGTTCAGTGAGGAGCTGAGAGCCGGAAATTTAACAATGTCATGGCTAAGGAGACGCACCCTTCGTCCCAATTTACATAATTCGTATGCAAACGTTTTTAGAAGGCAAGACGAATGGAATGCAACATGTTTCACATGTAAAATAGTACACATTATTACAGCCTAGTTCTCTTGTTCAACGTAGTTATAGTGTTCAGAAACATTTTTGATAATTCATGTTACATACCTGTCTGTTATATAGTTTTATAAAAGTCATAAACGTTCTGAAAGGTAATTTAATAAAAGTACAAAAACACAAACTAAAAAAATATATCTATCTAACAAAAACAGATTATAGATTATATTATATATAGATAGTTTTTATATAGAATAGATAATCATTATAGCTGGTCTCCTCCAATATGTGTGTGTGTGTGTGTGCGCCACCTGATAGGGGAGGCTTGGGGTGCTTTAGTTACAAAAGGTTGAGAACCTCTGCTCTATTCCATTTGTAGCAGATTTGAGCAATGATAAATATACAGAAAAACAATGGGATATGAGTTGCTCCTTTATGGTATTAATAATTAAGACAATTTACTTGTTTCATGATATAAGAGCCAGTGCATAAAGCTGATCTTGTAAACAACATAAAGCAGTGATGTTGCAGATAATCTAATCTTACTGACAGGCTTTTCTAACAGAGTGTAAATTGAACAAGTGATTTTGTTACCCAGCTAAGATATGAGATTTTCTTTTTAATCTCTTTTATGTATTTACTTTTTAGCCTTTGCTCATGTGTGCTGTGAAAAAGTATTTGCCCTGATTTCTTGTTTTTGTGTATATCTCATAATAAAATAATTTTATATCTTCAAACGAAATGCAACATAAAACAAAGACAACCTGAGTAAACACACAATACAGTTTTTATTTATTTATTTATTTATTTTATTGAAGCAAACAAAACAAAGTTATCCAACACTCATCATCAATGTGAAAAACTAACTGCCCCCCTAAACTTACAATCTGGTTGTGCCACCTTTAGCAGCAATAACTGCAACCAAACGCTTCCGAAACTGGAGATCAGTCTTTCACTTCTAGGACTAGGACTTACTCCTATACTTTGGATTATTGTCTTACTGCAAAATCCAGTTGTGCTTGAGTTTCAACTTACGGACTGAAGACCAGACATTCCCCTTTTCTGGTAGACAGCAGTATTCATATTCCCCTCAATTATTGCAAGTTGCCCAGGTCCTGAAGCAGCAAAGCATCCCCACACCATCACACTTCCACCACTATGCTTGACCATAGGTATGATGTTCTTTTTGTGGAATTCTGTATTTGGTTTATGCCAAATGTAACGGGACCCCTCTCTTCCAAACAGTTCCACTTTCGACTCATCAATCCACAGGATCTCCCAAAAGGTTTAAGGATCATCAAGGTGTTTTGGCAAAATTCAGACAAGCCTTAATGTTCTTCTTGGTTAGCCATGGTTTTCGCCTTGCCACTCTTCCATGGATGCCATTTTTGCCAAATGTCTTTCTGATATTGGAGTCATGAACTGTGACCTTTATTGATGCAAGAGAGGCCTGTAGTTCATTTGATGTTGTCCTTTAGTCTTTTTTACTTGCTGTATGAGTAGTTGCTGTGCTCTTGGAGGAATTTTGGAAGGTTGGCCACTTCTGGGAAGGTTGACTACTGTGCCAAGTTTTTCCATTTGAAGATAATGGCTCTCACTGTGGTCCTTTGGAGTCCCAGTGCCTTTGAAAAAGCTTTGTAACCTTTCCCAGACTGATGTATTTCAATCACCTTCTTCCTCATCATTTTGGAATTTCTTTCAACTTTGGCATGGTGTGTTACTGGCTAAGACCTTTTAACCAACTTCATATTGTTTGATTAAACAGGGCTGGCAGTAATCAGGCTTGGTTGCGTCTAGTCCAACTGTACCCCATCATGAATGCAGTTTCAAAGATTTTCATAGATTTGAGGCTTCAATAAATAACATCATAATAAAAACTGTATTTTGTGTTTACTCAGGTTACCTTTGTTTTACCTTAGATTTTGTTTTAATTTGTTTTGTTTCTGAAACAATTTAGCATGAGGTATACACAAAAACAAAAGAAACCAGAATGGAGGTAAAAACATCACAACACTGTATGATCAGAGCTTTCTCAAATGATTGGGTAAAAGCTATCAGAAATTCCTTCTCAGGTTAGTGTAGTTTAATGAGAGGAGTTAATAAAAGATCTCACCTTGTAAACACACCACTATTTCTGGCTTGTTCATTATCTCTCTCTATTTCCCTGCCTCTCGCTTCCCTCAAATACCTTCTCATAACCTCTCCACCCCTTAGGCATATACACTCACCATTCACTTTATTAGGAACACCTGTACATGAGAGGTCAGAGAAAAATGGCCAGATTGGCTCAAGCTGCCAGGAAGGGTAATTCATAAATTCATATAATCACTATTTACAACTGTGGTGAGCAGATAAGAATCTCAGCATCCAAAAAAACATCTAAGTTTGATTTGGATGGGCTACAACAGCAGAAGACCACATTGGGTTCCACTCCTGTCAGACAAGAACAAGAATATGAGGCTATACTGAGCACAGGCTCACCTAAACAATAGCTGAAGATTAGGAAAAAAAATCACCTTCTCTTTTTCCAGTCTTCAACTGACCGATTTCACCGAGTCTGTGCCCATGATAACCTCAGTTTCTTGAATTTCTGTCAACTTAGACCAGTCTGGTCATTTTCCTTTGATCTCGCTCATCAACAAGGTGTTTCAGCTTGCAGACCCTCTGCTCACAGGATGTTTTATGTTTTTCTGCATTCTAAAACATTCTGTCTAAGCTCTAGAGACAATAAAATCCCAGGAGCTCAGCAGTTTCTGAAATACTCAAAACCATCTGGCACCAACAACTATGACATTTCCCCATTCTGAAGTTTGAAGTGAACATTAACTGAAGCTCTTGATGTGTATCTGCATAATCGTATGTCTTGCACTGCTGCAACATGATTGGTTGATTAGATAACTGCATGAATGTGCAGGTGTTCCTAATAAAGTGGACGGTGAGTGTATGACAACCTCTCACTTTTGTGAAAATTAAATTTATCAAGTGCTAACTGGTGCCGATTCTCCCATCAGACTTAAACAAAGAACACAAAACACAACACTTCATTAACAATATTGTATGCCAAACAGGGTAATTTGAGAGAGTGTCAATCCCTCTAAAAATGCCTGTATGACTATAACCAGACCTCTTCTCTAGATACCTTTTTGTAGTTGCTTAGAAGTGTTGAGGGTTAGCACTCATCCATTTAAAGATGACCCCATAATCCTTCAGAATTGAAGCTTCAGCTTTAAGAGACTTAGACTGGATTACTGCTCATCCTCCAAATTAAACTAAAAGCAAGCTTTCTGCAGTTGCTCATGCAAGCTGGAGCCTGGTATGGGCCACCACAACACAGTGACTGGAGGGTTATTTAGAATCTCTATCTGTCTTTTTCTCTCTACACAACTCATCCTTTCTCTTTCCCTCACTTACACAGAGTCTCTCTACAACCTAGTAGAGCCAGGTAAATAGGGACTTACATATGCAGGTAAGCACTAAGGGACAAAGCCAATTTGCTTTTTTCTTTCTTTCCCAGCTGGCATCCTGTAGCCTTTTGCCTGTTGTTTTGTTTTGTACTGACTTGGCACTCTGTGCCATCCAACATCTAAGCCCCAGGCATTCCTCTGTGGCAGGCTTGTTACTGTTGTTTTAGGCAAAACAAGGTCAAATCAAATATTTTGGACATACATATAGACAATTCTGAGATAAAGTTTCTACAAATTACAGATTATATTCACTTATGTGTGGATACAGCACTTCCCAAAAAAGACAATTATGTTCCTTAACAATAAACATCAGAGGTGAAGGACAGCATCAATAGGAAAAAAGTAGCCTTTATGAAGAAGGATCGGGCCGAGCTTAAAGTTGTCCAAAAGGAGTTTAATAAACTGTTATTGGAAGCTAGGAAACGGAAAAAAGGACATTATTGAACAAAACTTATGAACAATAAAAAACTGTGGGACTCCTTGAAAATTATTTCTATCATGGACTCCAAAGACAGTGTCTTATTACAATTAAAGATTTTAAAAAAGCAAATGAACTAAATGAGTTTTATACACGGTTTGACAATAAGGTTTTTATCAGGGAATGTGAAGTGATTTTACAAACTGTTTCATGTGAGACGGAGGCTAGATTAATCGTGTTCCCTCAAGATGTTACTTCAGTTTTTCGGAAAATTTGCACTAAGAAATCTACTGGACCGAATGGTATTTCGGCTTATCTTCTGCGGGTCTGTGCAGAGGAGTTAACTCCAGCATGGTGCCCAATTTTCCGGCAGTCATTAGAAAACTACATGGTCCCTCTATTATGGAAAAAGACTATCATTACACTTGTTCCCAAAAAATCTTGCTATCGTGCTATCGACAATAATGATATTAGACTAGTTGCTCTAACTTCCATAGTTAGAAGTGCTTAGAAGAAAGCATGAAGTGCTTAGAGAAATATGTGGGGTCTAGATTGAAGTGTTATGTAAACCCACTACTAAATACTTTTCAGTTTGCTTATATAAAATACTTTGTATACAAATGATTTGTCTTAATAGAAACAAGAATAATTACATCATAAAATACTCTGACAGTGCAATACTAGGTTTGTTAGATAAAAGCCAGGATACATCTGAATATCATTCTGAAATTAGCAAGTTTGTGCCGTGGTGTGACGCAAATAAACTTACTGTAAATATCAGGAAAACAGTGGAAAGGATTAGGTGATTATAGTCCAGTAATAATTCATGACACCATTATTAATCAGGTGGGTACTTACAAGTACATTTGTGTGGTCATCGATTGTTCATTTACTTGGAAAGCCCATATTGCAAATCTCTGTTCAAAATTGAAGCAACGACTGTATTTTTTAAGAAAGCTTAGGTTGTATGGTGTGAGTCAGAAGATTATGCTTTTATTTTAACAGGCTGTTCTGGGAAGTCTGTTACATTACAGAATGCAAGCCTGGTATGGTAACCTGTCTAAAACCTGGTATGGTACTGTCCAGTCAAAATCACAGTTTGCTCGTCTTGTTAAAATTGCTATACCAATTATGGGTGTAAGGGAATGTACATCACTTCAATCCATATTTTAGCAGTTGGTTGGAGATGCACAAAGAATTGTGACTGACTCAAACTATGTTTTATCTAAAATGTATCAATTACCACCTTCAGGGAAGCGTTATAGGGTTCCACTATGCAAAAGCAACCATTACAAAAAATAATTTGTACCAGTGTCTATTAATATTTTAAACAGCAACATATAGTTTAAATATAAATGTATTTATATTGGTTCTCTTTTTAATGGTTTTGTTTATTATTATTATTACTAATATTACTATTATTATTATTATTATTATTATTATTATATCTGTGTCAAATGTTGTGTGTTGTGTTTGTACGGCTTCGGAGCCCAAGATGAATTTCAATGTAAACGGACAATAAAGTACAAACTAAACTAAGCTAAACTAAATCCCTTCAGTAATGACTGCTTTTCATATATTAAATATTTAAAAATATTTTTACATATATAGCGGGATCAAATATTGTCCCCTCCAGGACCACAGTCCAACATACTGCACAATACACAGTTCAATGCAACGTGTACAGAATGAACAAGTGCAAATTGTGCAACAAGTGTGAGACCGGGTACAATTTCAGTTGAAGGAGTCTTGCTAACGGTGCAAACACACCGTCATATTCAACCTCCAACAGCGTGCAGTGTTACTCTGGAGTAGCTAGATCATCTAGCACCACAAAATATGAAAATAACATAAAGCAAACTGTCAGAGAGCATTTGAGGCAGCATTATCTACCTTTGCCTGAGCATGTAGCACAATAACAATTAATCATTCTCTTCAGGGAGAACCTAAGAATCCCTAAGAGAAAGCTGCCTCCCTCTGATTGTAATATGATGTACCCAAGACAGCATAAACAACATACCTCAGGGAATAATTCACCTCCCTGTGCTCTCTCAGTTTTATTTTTACACAATGGCAGTCTTCTGGGTGTGTTTTTGCTAAAACGACCCCTGACGGATAGCTTTAGGCTAATGTAGGCTCAGAACCATGAGATGTTGAGACCATAGCTCCATAATGGCCTTTTCCTATTCCATGGACCCTTTTCATCATTCTGAAAACCTCTCTTTCTGAAAGTTTTGGGGAAGCAAATCAATAAAGTAGTCATACTTGAATCACTTTCAGGAGACATTATTTTTTTTGCATCAAAATGCAAAACAGTATCACTGTGGAAAAAAAATACAGCAAATAGCAAGATAATTTCACCATCTTATGAATAACATCAGCACCCCCCCCCCCCCCCCTGAATTTTAGATTTGCTTATCCACAGCCATTTTATAGAATAGAAACCATACCATCAAATTCAGCTTTTATAGAAGCAAAACAAAGAAGAAGAGATAGGGAGTGGCTGTGAGGTCCTGAGATATGAGAGAAGCAGGACAAATGGAAAGAATGATATGAGCAGCAAAAGCCCTTAGAAGGTCTGGTGCTGGTATACATGAACATGGACTCTAGACAACAGGCAGGGAACAAACCATAACATAGGTGATACACAGCAAAAGCTAAACAATGAGTGTTATACACTAGAATAGACAATAATGTGATTTAGGTGCTCATGGTCATGTGACTTTGTGCGTGCCGTGATGATGTGACTGCTGTGGCTGGTGGGTAGTGTAGTTCAGCTCCATTATTGGTGCGATAATGACACTGTCCACGCCGCCTAACATCACTTGACTTCCTTCTAGTGCTCACAGAGAGAAGAAGGCAAGGGTGTCTACTCTGATAAATAGCATTTGTAGTGTCAAAGCACTCTTCTCCACGTTGCAGTATTTGCAAAATGGCCTTGCCATTTCTCTGAATGAGCTGGCACATTGGCACATCATCCTCTATAACCAAGGTCAAAGAAGATCATGACAAACAGAAATAATTAGAAAGAATTTGTTTACATTTAACTCTGCATTAAAAAAAATTTACATCACTGAATGCTCTTGGGATATCTGAAAGGTACATAATTTAAGTATGTCCTCTTTCCATTTGCTTGCTCAAAAGGAGAGATATTCACAGTCTCACAGTTTGACATGCAAACTGAGATGCAAAGTTCCTGTTTCTGTCACATCGGGATACATTACCACCTTCAGTCAACTGTAGCCAATAGGGATCAGAAGAAGAAGAAGCAGCCTTTATTTGTCACATATACTGTACATTACAGCACAGTGAAATTATTTTCTTCACATATCCCAGCTTGTTAGGAAGTCTGGGTCAGAGCGCAGTGTCAGCCATGATACAGTGCCCCTGTAGCAGGGAGGGTTAAGGGCCTTGCCCAAGGGCCCAGCAGTGGCAGCTTGATGGTGCTGGGGCTTGAGCCCTCGACCTTCTGATCAGTAACCCAGAGCCTTAACTGTTGAGCCACTACTGCCAGCATTCAGCATCACATAGCTTTATTATCTTTCACTCTGCCATTTTTAAATTAATATTAATAAGTACCTAGTTTGCACAGTTTGGTAAATTTATTGACATACAGTATACATTTTAAGGTATTGTGGTACAAGTACAGTAAAATACTTTGCTTTTCTCTGCTCCTGGGTTAAAGAATCTTGCCAGACCACTCCTATTGTAGTAATCTATCTGAAGGCATTTTCAATGCTGACAGCTAAATCTGCATTAATGAGAGACAAGGCAGAAAGGAAGAAAGAGGGAGAAACAATTTAATGAAGTAATTTTCTGTCTCTGGCTAGTTTGATTTCCATCAGGAATGCTTTCACAGGGTTTGTCTTCCTACTGAAAATCTTAGCAATCTCACATAACAAGTGCTGCTTGAGAAAGTGTAAAAAATGTTTTGTTTTGTTCTGTTCCAAGTGCACTTTTTTCTTTTTTTTTTTCTTTTTTTAACCAACAGCATTTTAAAACCAGTTGGAAAGTTATCCAAGTAGATCAGCAGGGGGTCAAACTACAATGCCTTTAGCCATAACAGCAACAAGATGGATTTCTATTTTAAAGACATTTCATGACTGCAAAGGCTAGTGGCAGTTTATTTTGTTTTATATTATGCTACATTTTCTTTCTTTTGCATATATTTCAAGAGTTTAAATTACACACTTTTGAAATGGAACAAAAAATAATGCATGGTCTTACAGAACATTAATTACGGTTGTCATCACAATAAATAACTAAAGCAAACAGTTATGATTTATACTTAGCACTGGATTGCGTCATTTGCGTCATCCATGTGTCATTTGCTGTGCTTTTACCTTGGCCAGAGGCTAGTAGCCACAGGGAGTGCTACTGACTGCAGTTTGTTATTATGCCATATTTATGTACTCTCATATAAAGGAGTCACTCAGCAATAGGTGGACTTGTCTGCAGCCCACCTGCTACATTACTCATTTAAGTCTTCAATATAGAACAGATTGAAAGCTTGTATTAGAAAATACATTTAAGTTAAAACAACGTGTCACAGAGATACTTATGGCTTTTATCATTACCAAGCCCCTCCAATGAAGGTATCAACTTTGCAAGCGCTATATTACAATGCTCATGAGTGAATAAGATTGCTTGACATAATGTTGCTCTAGTATTCATACAGTTGAGTTTTAGTGGATGAGCAAGTAATAAGCACTCCTGCAATTCTCACTCAATTAAATGTTGTGTATCTTAAGATAACATTTGAGAAAGTACAATAATCAGTGGTTCACTAATGTAACCTTGTTAGATCATTTACATCTCTATCTGTCATAATTCATTCATTCATGCCTGAATGAAACTCTCTCTCTCTCTCTCTCTCTCTCTCTCTGTGCATGCACTGACTGTGGAGGGTGTGCAGAGCTCTCTGGCATTTTGTCAATCTTCTGCTTGTTGAGACTGTTGAGAGCTGAGAGTTAGAGTAAGTAGGACGCCGTGGCCTCAGAGGCTGGCGGGGAGATGGTGTCTCTCCAGCACAGCATCAGGTGTTTGGTGAAGAGTGGAGTGCATGTGGAGGAGGTGCTATTAGCAGTGGGAGAACAAGTCGGGTGTTAAAATATATGATACTGAATGAACAAAGTAGTGGTGATGTTCCGGAGATAAAGTCTGAATAAAATGCTGGTCCAAGCTGGAATATGGATAAAAGGAGCCCTGGTATAGGTTTCCCCTCTGTCTGCCCCAGCAACGGGAATTGTGATTTCAACTTTGCCCTCATTCATAAAAGATGAGGTAATAATGAGGAGCTGACTCACTTCAGAAAGTTCTCCCGCTCAATGAAAACTATTCTACTTGGCTGCAAAAACATTGCAGTGAAGCATGTTCTGCTTTTCTGCAGACAAGTTCATATGTTCCTAAACAGCCAAGATGAGACCCTGGATGTAAATTTTAAATGCAAATATGGAGACAACAATTACATGGCATATTCTAAAACTGAAGGCCTGAGGTTTGTGTTGGGGACATCGGACACAAAAAGCTGGTCTGCTTGCACAGAGCTGTGCAGCCAGGGAGTGCAGGGGCTGACACAGCTGGGCCACAGCAGCATTAATGATAGTTGGGGGGGGGGGGGGGGTCCAGCCAGCGGGAGAGTAGCAGGGAGCCAGAACCTGGAGTAAACAGCTTACCAAACTGTTGGAAGAGATGGAAGAGGTCAGTAATGGCAATTCACATCACAGACAGTGGAGCTAGTGCTAGCACTGAACCTGAGACAACTGTGGGTGTTGGCGTTAATAGCAACCCCAGCCTCAATGTCCACACTGAAGAGGTCACTGACATTGTAAACCAGCAGCAGTAGGATAAACCACAGAGCTCACTCAGCAACACACTGAGCCAGACAAAGAAACATAACCGAGGCTAAGGACAATAAAGCAAGAAATGGGGGAGAGAATATGAACATGGTTATAGAATTGTCTAAACAGCCACACCACAGTGAAGCAGTGAACATTGTGATAGAGGAGACTGAAGGTCCCGAGTGCAAGGAGCTACAGGAGGAGGAGAAGAGCTCACAGACATAGTGGAGGCAGAGGTCAAGTGAGATGAGCCAAAGCACCAAAAACACCATTTTTTAAAATTATTATTATTTTACATGGTTTGACTGTGACGGCAATCTTTATGTCATGGTGCAACAAATTTTGGTTATACAGCTGTTGACGGAAACCTCAATATCTCGGCTCAGGATGGTCCTAGCTCCTTAGAACAAAAACTGACCTCTTGAGCTATTGTGTTGTTTCTCCTGTGATAATGGCAGTAATTGACTACAGCTCAGAAGTCAGTTACTGCTTTTATCACAGGAGAAACACACCATAGCTCTGTTTATGACACATTAGCTCTGTTTATGACACATTTGTAAAACACACAACTGAACACTGTACTTCCATATTTTGATACAATCTATACACCAATACCAACTGTACACCTGTACCAACATGATAGATCAGGCTGGTCCTTCAAATCTGGCTCTCAAGGTCCACTGTCCTGAAGAGTTTACCTCCACCTCTCAAACTCACAATTTTTACAGCAGAAATGTTACTACAGTCAACCAGAATGCCTTACTGCAGCTTTTGCAAATACAAACCAGTCACATGTAAAAGTTATTTGTGAAATTACCACCAGGTGGCACAAAGGGACAGTTTGCAAAACGTCTGGAAGTGTAACGTGTGACATACGACTGGAAGTGTGACAAAATGGTGCATGAAATGGATTGGCGTGACTTTTTTCTATAATAATAATAATAATAATAATAATAATAACAATAATAATACATTATTTATTATTATTATCGTTAGTATTATTACTATTATTCTATAAAATAATAAGAAAAATCTTTAGTAAATATGAATGGTTAACACTTGAATACCTAGAAATGTGCGAGAATCCTCGCACTCTAAAACGAGGAGCCCCTCCTCTCACTCCCCACATAAGCTGACCCCTCCCTCTCCAGCACCATTAACAGCTTTTGTTTTGCAAATAAGATCACAATCACTCAGTCGATGTCAACTCCCAGCCAGAAGTGAAATCTTCAACTCAACTCTGCATTGAAGAGTTTATTTAACAGTGTGTTCTAAAGAAATATATAATGCACCCATTGATATTTGTGTTCTTAGTCTACAACAATGTGTAAATATATGATGAAATAAGCAATGTTAAGTCTCGTGGACAATGCTAAAAGAGAAAATATTTATATATAATGAAGAAATATTGTTAACTTGAGGTGTAAAATGTGTAAAGACTGAAGTCCAAATATCACAGGACAAAATAAAAGCATGTGCGTGCATGTACGTGTAAGCGAGTACATCACATTCAAGTGGTTATATTTTATATAAATGCACACATTTGATCTGTGTCTGTGACAAGCTGTGTATATTTATTGTGATGTAAGACATATTACTTGTAATAGTTAGTGCTAAAATACAAATTATTTATGGTTGCCGTTATAATTACCCTGACGTGACATAAGCGCAATACAGTGCCCTCCACTAATATTGGCACCTTTGGTAAATATGAGCAAACAAGGCTGTGAAAAATTGTCTTTATTGTTTATCCTTTTGATATTTTGTTAAATATACACTGCTCTCACGGATATCAAACAATTGCAAACAAAACACTGCTTTATCCAAAAAATTCTCTTTGTTAAACATATGTGCACAATTATTGCCACCCCTATGAATTTTATGAGAAAAATATATCTGAAGTATATTCCCATTGATATTTTTTTTAGCACACCTGTATTGTTTTTGAAATTGTTTGATTGAGAGTGACACTAGATTAACCAGATGGGTGGGCCCATGGGTGGATCATTAATGGGCACAGAGTACCAGTATGAGTGAGGTACCAGCAAGGTAGAGGAGGGGTACTGCTGTGGGCTGGTCAGTGTTGGGGAGCAACTAACTAAAAGTAGCGAACTTTAAAAATGGCGTATCTTTTCCAGTGAGTAGCGATGCAGTGCAACCAATCGTTACCTTTTTTGTCCAATTATAATGGTGAGCTTCATTGCATATCTGCAGTGCCTGTTTGCTTTACAGGAATTAAGAGCCTCATGGTAGCTCACATGGATAGGAAAATCCCATCTGATGGACACGTAAAGCAACCAACAACAGTTTATTATGTGATGTATGGGGTGGGTAAATGATAATACAATAATAAATAAACACTGGAGTTTATTCTCTGATACAGAGAATATTACTGGTATTTTGTTATTAAAAAGCAACACAACACAATGTTTACATTTATTTAGTGTGCAATCGAATTGTCTTGAGCCAATGAATCAGAGGGAAAAAAGAATTTCGTTTCTAGGACACACGATTCAAAAGTTATTAACGTTTTTAAATTTGAACAGTTAGTGGCGCTAGAGGGATTGAGTTAGAGACTCTAAATTTGGAGTCTCTAACACATCAACCTGTCTACTACCTGTGTGCCAAATTTCCTGAAAGCAGTTCTATATGGGTTGCCATAGACTCAAGAGTGGAAGAAGAAGAAAAAGACGAAGAAGAAGAAGAAGAAGAAGAAAAAGAAGAAGGAGAAGAAGAAAAATAACGAGAACAATAGGGGTCTTCACCCCCCGGGGCTTGGCTCCTAATAATTTATCGTTGCATGTATTATTATTGGCGTATCGGAAGTTTCAATTATTCAAGTTCGACACACTCATCCTTATTATCCATGATGGTGCAGGAGATGGCAACGGATTCTGATAGAGAAAACCAATTACCCATGGCCTTTTTTGTCAAAGGTCAAGTGTCTTAAGGAATCAAATAATGAAGCTTACACCTTTTATATGTAGTCTTTGCAAACCAAAGATTAAAATACTTCATCCAATACTTCGATTATAATATAATGTCCAAGAGTTCAAGCACAAATTTAAGGACGCATATAGAGGTGAATGCAATTGTCATTTTAAATTGACAAGTAGCGTAATCTGCACATTAAAAATTCATAAACATATTGAAATGTTTTAAAATTGTGTTTAATTTCTTTATGCAAACTATACAGTTATTCTTAAGCTGTTTCACAATCATGACATATAAAAAATGTTTCCCATTTAAGTAGCTTCAATGTAGTTAGCTACTTTTTATTAGTAACTTGCAGTGTAGTTAACTCCTTTTTAAAAGTGTAGTTTGACTGTAGCTTAACTACTTCAAACTATGAGTGGCTTGTAGCTTGAAAAGCTTTCAAAGTAGCTTCCCAAACACAGGGGCTGGTCTCATTAATGATGAGCTAGTTGGACCTTTTCTGGTTGAAGGTGGGCTGAAAATCAACTCCCAAACTTACTGCCAGTTTCTACAAGACACTTTCTTAAAACAGTGGTACAGGAAGAAAACATTCAAGAAGGCCATGATCTTTATGCAGGAATCCAAGACAGAATTATGAACTGGTCCCCTTCCTCACATGATT
The DNA here is from genome assembly GCF_001660625.3 of Ictalurus punctatus. Classification (NCBI taxonomy): domain Eukaryota; kingdom Metazoa; phylum Chordata; class Actinopteri; order Siluriformes; family Ictaluridae; genus Ictalurus; species Ictalurus punctatus. The sequence goes on from NC_030423.2 coordinate 5,501,347, forward strand.
TAAATCCTATTGAGACTTTCTGGGCCATTCTGAAGCATATGATTTACAGTTTACTCTTTGAACAGCAGTTGGGTGGCTGTGGTGGATGCCTCAGCTAAAATTGATTGTGAACAGATCAAGAAACTGACATATAAAATGGCTGGAAGGCTCATGGTGGTTATTGAAAAGAAAGGTGACTATATTCATCACTAAAATTTTTTGTTAACCGCTATATATTATTTTATGTTAGTTATTCATTAAATGATAATTTAAGACTGAAGAATAAACAAGCAAGTGAAAGAAATGATTTGAAATTTAGTTGCCTAATAACTGTGCATGCTAATAAGTTCCTCTGAGAAAGACAAATTTAATTTTTTCTATGTTAAACATTGTATTTTGATGTGAAATATGCATGAAATATGAAATATAAAATCAAGCTGAGAAATACCATTTGCCTAATGTACACACCGTGTAGCTGCAGAAATCAAGCGGACCTTATTCCATTGTGATTCTCAAGTGCATTTTATTGTAGAGATGCATCAGATGGTTCATCTAATTCATTTGGGTGTCTATTTTAGTCTACTTTAATTTGCCTTCAGCAAGAAGATCTTCTTGATTATTACCCATTGCCAGCGGACAAGGTGTATGATTTATCAGTGATAAATCTCCATCAATCATTTCCTGTTTTCTAGAGACATGTCCTTGATTGTAGAGAAAATAAGAGAGGCAATCGTAATAGTTTTACCAACAATGCCTGAACAAACCCTGTTATCCATCCTGGAGAAACTTTCAAGCATAGGAGTGGAATGCAAGTCTAACCTGAAGTTGATTAAGAAGGAGCTGCAGGAACATATTTGGTCTATACAGTCTTGCAAACTACTACAGGTTTGGAACACTGAGGGTAATGTACCTAATTGTTTAATTGTTCAAATGGTTTGCCCAAAAAAGATGGCTGATATTTGTTGTACAATTTATTTAAGTTGTACTTAACAGGGTATCATGTAGAATATAGTTAACATGATTTATTTTATATTTGAAACAACATGTTGCTAATATTCATGCACTGGTTTGATGTTTTCAGAACATATAACATGTGCCACAGATTCACCATCAACAAGAAGTAGTACATCATCTACAGATATATCAAGCAGTCCATCTCTTAGGAATACCTCTTCCACCTCCAGCACACCAAGTCCAGCCAGCACAAACAGGAGGTCCAGCACTGACCTCAATATGTGGCCTGACAGTTTTCTGGGAGTAAGGAGCAGCAGCCTACTCCTAGAGATTGTTGGGAGATTATTCTAATAATCATACATGAAATGAGACCTGTTGAGTTTAATCCTACAAGATCAGACTGCCTTACTGTAGCCAAAATGGTTGTAAAACAATATCCAAAAAGCAGACATTCTGGTACCAGAATTGGGAGTGGTTATGCCTCCTTTGTGAACCACCTGAAAACCCATGTTGAACACATCAACTGAAACAAAGTGTAATCATGACACAAGAGATCTCTAGTTCTTCAACTAAAAACAGTGCAAGAGGGCCATCACACCATTCCGGCTTCGTCAGATCAGGTAGCCTGATTGTTCTCCAAGGGAAAATGAGGCAAGTCTAGATGAAAAGCAAAAGGAAATGAAAGAATAGTATTTTTGGGAGGATCTAGCAGGGGTGGCGAGAGGTCACCTCAGACAGCTCATGGAGATAACATACTATATGCAACATAAGGCCATCAATGCAAGCCCAGCACCATTAATAGTGAAGCGGAGAAATACCTGGCCATTTCTTTTCACACAAAAGGCACTTTTGGGACTTTAAGCTACTTACTGACTTTTCCTTTACGATTTTTTTTTTTTTTTTTTTTTTTTTTTGCATTTAAGGACAGAGGAAAGATGATTTTGTAGTTTTCCCAGCAAAAACCAGTACATGAATAGGTTAGACACTTCCTTTCAAGGTTTGATGCCATTGAATCTACCATCCTAGATGTGATCTTCTTGCTAATGGCACATTTTAAAGAAAAATCTGAGGCACTCATTTTACAAGTTGATGCAAGTGTTCATTTTATTTGATTCAATTACCTTTTTTTTTTATAAATATGATACATAAACCATAATTAGTTGTGTCCAAGGTCATAGATTTCATGTCTTTTATTTTGAGAATAAGTACTTTGGAAATGGTGTTCCTGTAGTTGTGTTCCTGTAGTTGTGCCACTTTATGGCTAATGTTTAGTTATGGACAATGTTTAGTTTTTATTTTAAATACATATCAGTCTGATACAATAGTCTTTTAAGCCAGTGATAGTCAAATGCAGTATTGCAGTTGTGACAGGGTTTAATTCCAATCCTAATATACTTGATCGAGTTAAGTAGGACCTTGAGGAGCATATTTAGCTATAGGTGTGTTAGAACTAGGGTTGCACAGTATACCGGTAGTATGGTAGTATCGCGATACTAAAGCTTAAAAACAGAGCCGATACCACTGTATTACTTTAAATGGTAGTATCAGCAATATGGTAGTACTGTAAGCAATGTTGTATGTGTGGCAGTTAATACTATTTTCACCAATTCGACACATCCCACTGCTTTTGCAGAATACAAAAAGGTTAGTGAAACTCCATTTAACCTAATTTCTTTACTTTGATCTTTAAAGATTTCCTGTTTGCTACCAAGTGAGCTAACGTTACGCTAACTGCGATGTATAATTTAATGAACTTGATTTTTTTTTAAAATGCTTTCAGCAGGGTTGCCAGATTTCCCATGTATAATGTCCATGTATTACCGATATATACTGTAAATCAGAACTACATACCACTATTAATTTGTTTCTCCCAATAAGACAAAGAAAAAAATACATGTCTACCCTTTCCTTTCCCGGTTTTTGAGTAGCAGTTAGGGGTAGAAACAGTGCTAAAAAAAAACCTGGCAACTCTCCCAACAAGCTCCATCAAGCTGTTCTGTAAGACTCAATATCAAAATAAAAAAACATTTTGTTGGTCAAGTGGAAGCCCAGTCCCTAAAGCTGGCAAGCAAAAAAAAAATCTAATAAAAATAAAATAAAATAAGATCAATACTCCACCTATTCTTTGTATCTGCATTTATAGTACTCATTACCTGTTCAATCTAAATAATGAATTGATATTTGGTTACAACCCTAATATACATGCAATAAACAAAAATAAGTGTTCCTGTTCAATGGCCAAGTAATGAAATTTACAACCCTATAGTAGCCAGAACAGATCCTTAAATGCTTGGCCCTCATGTGCTTCACCAACACTGTAAACTTAGTCCCCTTTTTACCAAAGGCACCCTAAAATCCCATGCAGGACTCTAAGACTGATTTAGAGTGGCTCTCACCTCTGGCAGTGGCATGCCGTTGATGATTAGGTCGGGCTGTTGTGGGCCCTGCCCAGTGAAGGTGTGGTGGTAGCCATGGTTCGGTGCAGCATTTCTTGAGTTCTGGCTTTCCACGTTGAGGAAGGTACTCTCAGAGCGTCTGCCGCCCAGTGGCAGTGTCTGCTGGTGGTAGTCAAAGTAGTTGAGAGAGGATGTGAGGGATGAGCAGCTCACCACATTCATCTTGTCTGTCTCCTCCATGTCTCGTGGCACCAGACGGATATCATTCTTGCTCAATTTCTTTTTTTTGCTTGACTTCTTCTGGTTGCCATAGGAGTACTCCGCCACCCTGCGCAGGTACAAAAAACTGAACAGACTCAATAAAGCAGTGCTCTATCTTTCCAGCTAAGTACAGGGTCCTATTTTCATGATCATAATGCAAACACAAAAATAAAGCATATGATTGCAATGCTAAAGTCATGGCAGATATTTTTGTGCCCAATGGACAATAATGTGAGAAAGAGTTATGGCTGTGCGATTAATTGAATTTTTGATTTTAACTTTGCTTATGGCCTCCGACGATTATGAAAACAAAATAAAATCGAGATAAAATGATTATTGTGCCACATTCTGTTTTGTAATGTTCTAATTTTTTCTTTTTAAAAACCGCATGCCATTTTTCTTTACAGCGTTGCGCTTTCTCTAAAAGGCCAAAAAAAAAAAAAAGACTAAAAAGGCCAAACTCACTCCCCGCCAGGCTGTGGCATTTTTAGTTCAGCTCAAGCCAAGATGACAGAAAGAGAACCTTTGGTCAACAAGAATGGTTAAACCATTTCACCCGTTTGGAAACAATTTGTTTTCAAGGAGTCCGATGTGGAACAAAAAGAAATAACTAGATGCAACGATACTAAATTTCTCAGCCAATACCGATACCGATAGTTCTGCCTTTTTTGCCTTCTTTTAAATTATTAATAATTAATTCCACAATTCTGAAAGAAATGCAAATAAAAACTTTATCCTCTCCATTTCAACAAGTTGTTTCACAGTAACTGGTCTCATAAACAGAAAACATATTACTCTAATTAACATTAACACATTAACTAAATTCTGAAGATTAAAGTAAGATTTCTTAACTTATTGAATGTTATTAATTCCTATTAACATTGACTGAATCCTAAAAAACCTCCTGTTAGGCTTGTATTCACTCACAACTAAACAAAAGCATTTCTTCTTCATCATTGAACATCTAACTGGTAATGTAGAATATCAACTTTTTTAGATATTAACATTAACTGGATATGAAATTATACTACTCCATAAATATATTTTTTGTGTAATGTATACTTTTTTGTCAACTAATTTTTATTTAAATCTTTCAACTGTGTACTGGCCCTTTAATTCAGCGTGAGCAGCACGGCAAAAAAAATATAGACTCGACGCCAAAACTCCTGCTTCACTGCTGCTCACTTCCGGTATAAAATTTCAGCAGTGCAGCGCTTACAGAGCTTACAAACTGCAGTTTTGTCGTCATTCCGCACAAGTGACATCATCTTTACACACAGGACGAAATCGATGTGTTTTCCCGCCCTCTTTTGATTGACAGGATATAATCGGCCCTGAACATCAGATGTTTTAAAACTATTGGCCGATGGCGTGAAAATTGCCTGCATCGGTGCATCTCTAGAAATAACGTTCGGTATCATTGGGCTCATTTCCTCTAGCGTCATGACAGCTGGTCTAAATACGGTCATTTTCTTTCTAGAGCTCACTAATAGTGAGAAACTACAGACTGATCTAAACCAGAAGACAGAATTTCATTGGCTAAGAACGGAATTTCATTGGTTAAGGAAGTTTAAAGTTCATTTTTCGCAAAAAGCTCCACTAGCTTACAAGAAACATCAATACAGTAAAAAGAGATGTAGAAAATGCAGAAATTTTTGTGCCAAAGCATAAAAAAACGCAATGTAAGTAGCTATCCATAGCTCGAATAAGTAAGGAAAGTACATGTAGAGGCATAGTGATCTAATTTATTTTTACATTATTATTTATTACATTATTTACACATATACATACATTCATATACATTAGAGCTGCAACAACTAATTGATAAAATCGATAATAATCGATCATGAAAATCGTTGCCAACGTATCTCATTATCGATTAGTTGGTCTGCGTGCAGCACGGGGTACATTTACTCACTACGTTACTTCTGTTCCGAAAACACGCTTCGAAGAGTAAATACTAAAGTTGTGTCCCAAATGACGTACTATACACTTACACTCACACTGTGCACTGTGTACTCTACCATCTAGTATATGAATTTTAGAAAGGTAATACCATCTCAAAAGGATCACTAGCGGTTTTTTTAACTAAGTATAAGCTGCTTCCTAGTTGACAGCGCATGATGTCATACCGTGTAATGTGATGCCGCTAGCTTTAGCCTAATACCCAGAGTCACCGACAATAACTTTCTTCGGTTTACAGTTTATGTCAACGTTACTTTTTATAAAATGTAATGCATAAATACTATTATATAACAAACTTCTATGTTAGTTTATATTATATATAAGTATTTATGCATTATTTTTATGGATGCACAAAAAGCACTGAATTAAACTACAGTCCTAAACGAATAATATATATTCTGAGGTGTGTCTGTGTGTATTGGGTTCTTTTCAGCCTTATATAATTGGACAAACATTTGTGTAAAGGTTTAGTCTGAAGTTTATATTTGTAACACTCAGTTTGTGGATTTTATCTTAAATAAACAAAAAATGGTACTGAAAGTTTGCCCCCCCCACCCCCCATTAATGGAAAAAAATATATTTTATAATAGTCAGTCAACTAATCGATTACGAAAATAATCATTGGTTGCAGCCCTAATTTATATATATATATATATATATATATATATATATATATATATATATATTTATATATATATATATATATATATATATATATATATATATATATATATATATATATACACACACACACACAAATATAAACTTCGCCATGGACACACACACATATATTACATATTATATCATATTGTGTTTAATAATCGTGATCTCAATAATGACCCACCCACAGTACTGCAGATCTTTTTGTTCAAGAGTACAAAAACACAAAAACTATTAGTACTATTAGAAAACAAGTAAAACTGGTCTATCCTGAACAATGCTAGCAAAGTGTCAGTTTTATATCAATAATTTGTTCTTGCATTTGCATGAAAATAGAAACTTCACAGAAAAGGTGTCAACTCTGCTACCAGACCTGGACTCATTGGCAAAGCCACAGTCAAGTGACCTCCGGCCACCAATGGAACAATCATTCCTAATTTGTTTGCAGCCTCATGTATTGCAGCTTTACTTGTCGCAAATAAGCAGCACAAGGCAAACATGCTAGACCACAGCAGCACACAAAGTGACAAAAGACACAGAACACCATCAGGAGAGTAAGCAACAATATTCAAATCTCAACTCACACTTAAGTCCTTTAAAATTTAAATTTTCAGCACATGTCTCTATGGCTTCCTAACTCAAGCACAATAATTTGATTGCAATCATAGTATATGAATGACAATGGAAGATGCTTTGTCTGCACTGTTTTCACACTAGACATGAACCTATGAGCTCATAAGTGAGGCATGTGTTGTAAGCATCTCTCCCAGCTGACTTTTCTCCTTTCCCAAGAGGATCACTATTCCCATGAAATACTATTACTCTAATAACTGTTCAGATTTCTTTGAATATTTTTTTAAAACTCTTTCTTTTTCCTTTGGATGCTGGCTGCATTCACGCATTTATTTTTTCTAGTGAAGAAAAAATATAGTAGTGTAGGACCTTATCTAATGGACACCATCTGAAACAGCTTGCTTCCTCTTATTCAAACTACAGTGGAAGCAATTTTTGGAATATTAATACTCCTTAAAAAACTAGAAATAAAGAAGAAAATTGTTTTTTGTTTTTTTTGGCAAATTAACTTGTGTCCAAAGCCAATATCATATCTCTGAAAATTGTAAATTGTTTAAATCAAATATTTATGTACTATCCACACTGTAACTGCTTTGCATCTGCAGTGTCATATTTTTGAAATTAAAATGTAAATGTATAATGTATTTATCTGACTTTAAATAGAGGCAATCCCACACATCTTGGATGAGCCAGTAAAGTCTTTTAGCGCAGCACATGAAAAAACACATCAAGCACTTTCACTAACTCACCACTTGGGAAGTGGATAGATTCAATCAGTTTTATCTAGAGAGAGAAAAAAAATGAACCGCAGCAATGAACATATAACCAGGGGGAGTCTATGAAAAGGCTTGTAAATATATAACCTGAAACTTTTATCGGTCATGCTTGAAAATATTCTCTCATTCAAAACACCCCTGTTAATATGGTCGGTAACACATGATGCATTCCATGATGGAAACGTCAACAAAATTATATTCCATGTATTGATGATGCAGAATGAAATTGAATTTGAAATTTGCAAATGCAATTTGCATGAACATATTCCATGGTAATGTGGTGATGGGAAATCAACTTGCAAAAGACATAATAGTTTGGTCTAAAGAACACAATTGTTTATATTGTTATAAATGTTAGAAATTGATCATTTTTATGTTGTTGCTTTCAGCTTAATAACTGCAATCATGCCTTTTATGCATTATATCTGCTATATTTATATGCATGTATTAACATACAGTGCCCTCCACTAATATTGGCACCCTTGGTAAATATGAGCAAAGGAGGTTGTGAAAAACTGTCTTTATTGTTTAACCTTTTGATCTTTTGTTAAAGAAAAAAAATCACAAAAAACTCTGTTCTCGTGGATATCAAACAATTGAAACGAAACACAGGTTAATCCAAAATATATATTTGTTAAATATAGGTGTACAACAATTATTGGCACCCTTTAAGTCAATAATTTGTGCTACCTCCATTTGCCAAGATAACTGCTCAGAGTCTTCTCCTATAATGCCTGATGAGGGTGGAGAATACATGGCAAGGGATCTGAGACAATTCCTCCATACAGAATATTTCCAGATCCTTCAAAGGTCCATGCAGGTGGACTCTCCTCTTCAGTTCACCCCACAGGTTTTCTATGGGTTTCAAGTCAGGGGACTGGGATAGTCAAGGCAGAACCTTGATTTTGTGGTCAGTAAACCGTTTTTGTGTTGATTTTGATGTATGTTTTGGATCACTGTCCTGCTGGAAGATCCAACCACAGACCATTTTAAGCTTTCCGACAGGCAGTCAGGTTTTCATTTAATATCTGTTGATATTTGAGTCCATGATGCCATGTATCCTAACAAAATGTCCAGGTCCTCTAGCAGAAAAACAGCCCCAAAACATTAAAGAGCCACCACCATATTTACCCATGGGCATGAGGTACATTTCCATATGGCTACCCCTCTGTGTGCGGCAAACCACCTCTGGTGTTTATTGCCAAAATAAAATTGGCAATTGCCCATTTCCATTCCCATGCCCATTTCCAAAATGCCCATTTCCAATGCTTGTGCTATTTTCTTATAGCCACTTCCCATTTTGTGAAGCTCAACCGTTTGCTGCACATCACAGCTATATTCCTTGGTCTTAACCATTATTATGAATGACCAAGGGAATTTGGCCTATGTGTAGCCTCATATTTATGCCCATGTGAATGGTTGAACAATTTCCTGTTCCTAGTCACCCAGGTGTACTAAAAAATGTAAAATATCATGGGAATCAATGGGAATATACTTCAAATATATTTTTCTCATATGAATTCATAGGTGTGACAATAATTGTTACACACCTATATTTAACTAAAATATTTTTTATAAACCTGTGTTGTGATTGCAATTGCTGGATATCCATGAGAGCAGAGCATTTTTGAGAATTTGTTTGCACAAAAGATCAAAAGTTTAAACAATAAAGACAATTTTTCACAGCTCATATTAACCAAAGGTGCCAATATTAGTGGAGGACACTATATGGTGTATTATGGCATCATCTTTATAAACTCTATCGATTTATGCACCCAGTTAATAAATGAGGGCTGTGCAAATCACTGGATAATATTCACTTAATTCTCACCACTCTATTCATTTTCTGGAAATTGGTTTCTGGAAATCTTTCTGTATATGAAACAAGCATCGTTCTACATTGATCATTTACAAGTTGGAATAGTATTTAGCACATGTAATGCCATTTATAAGATTATTTATGTTCAAAAGATGTACCTGTATTTAAAATTAAAACTGAATCAATCACTATTAAAATAGAGTATATATATGAAGCTACATAACCCTGACTTGCAAGCTTAATTCGACTTGGACCCTTTAGATTTGCAATACTGCTTGGCCACATTCCAGTAAGGTCTTGTCACAGGCCCACAAAACCACAGAAAATTACACTGCCACTGTCAAGTTAAACTAAAACTCAAACATGCATTAGATCCTACTTGAACATATATCACATGCACAGTTCACCAAGAAAATCATTCAGTAACAACAGGGATGATGCTGTGTTATTAAAGCAAAAGGAGCTGTTTCAAAAATAGCTAAGATACCTGCAGTTGTATGTGCGAATTTCCTTGTTATCCCTTTTGCACTTCACGGCTACAAAGATCATTGTGACAAACAAAATAGCAGCAATGGATCCCAGAGCGATGATGAAGATGAGGGACAGGTTTACTGATCCAATCTGCTCCTGCGTGTTAAGGTCCGGAGAGAGGTAGATAATGATGTATGCAGAAGCAGATAAAGATGTCTGGCCATGGTCGTGAGCCACAACGGTGATTTGATAGGAGGGTTTGGCGTTTTCTCCAAACATTTTTGTGGTCCGCACCTCACCATTAATCTGGTCAATTTCAAAGTATGCCATGTCTCCCTCTGAGATGGAATATGTCAGTCTTCCATTTTCTCCCTCATCATAGTCATCAGCCTTGATTTGAGTAACCAAATAACCAACACCAGCATTTTTGGGGATGGAAATCTCCGCAGTGCCATTAACGAGTGGTGGGGTCGTCATCACAGGTGTATTGTCATTTACATCCAGAACAACAATTCGCACAGTGGCATTACTTGTTAATGAAGGATCTCCCCCATCTTTGGCAGAGACCTTAAATTCAAATGTCCGTGTGTCTTCATGATTAAAAGCCCTGACCCCATAAATTTCTCCATTTGAGTTTACAGTAACATATGACTCCACTGACATTCCTCGAACTTCTGATTTGATGATTTCATAAGACACTGTGCCATTCATTCCCAGGTCAGGATCTCTAGCAGACACTGCAAGCAGGAATGCACCTGGGACATTATTTTCTAACACCATTGCTTGGTAATGTGGCTTTGTGAAATAAGGGGGGTTGTCATTTTCATCTGTTACTTTAACTGCAAAAGATTTTGAACTTCTCAGTGGGGGATAACCACTATCCTCAGCCAAGATAGTAAGATTGTACATATCTCTCTGCTCCCTGTCTAGTCGGCCATCAACAAGTAAGGTGGAGAAGCTCTCAAACTCATTGAGTCTGAAAGGCACGTTGCCCTGCAGTCTGCACTGCACTTTCCCGTTTGCACCTGAATCATTGTCAGAAACTCTCACCAATGCGATGACATATCCAAGAGGTGCATTCTCACTGACATCTACCATCTCACTGTTTTCAGACAAAAGCTTAATTTCTGGTGAATTGTCATTGACGTCTATTACATTGACAATCACTTTGCAGTGAGCTGGAATGGAATTTGGACCCAGATCTTTGGCTTGAACATCTATTTCATGCACACGCAGTTCTTCATGGTCTAAAATTCCATTTACACTTATGACGCCAGTTTTGGGATCAATTTTGAACATTTGTTTAGTCAGATTGGACACAAAATTAATAAATGAGTATACAACCTCACCGTTTATTCCTTCATCTGGATCAGTGGCATTCAAGTCTATTACTAAAGTATTTATAGGAGCATTCTCCATCACATTAACGGTGTAAACGGGCTCATCAAACACAGGGTTATTATCATTGGAGTCAATTACTTTGATGTTAAGTTGTACACTCCCAGTCTCTGGTGGTTCTCCTCCATCCTCGGCCGTGATTTCAAACGTATAATGAGACTGTGTTTCCCTGTCCAGAGTTTTTTCTACTATGAGCTCGGCTATTTTAGATCCGTCTCCCCTGGTCTTGATCTCCAGGCCGAAAATATCGTTGGGGGTGATGGAGTAAGTCTGAACGCCATTGCTTCCCGAGTCCGGATCGCTTGCGCCCTCTAGGGGAAACCGCGTGCCTGGAGCGGCGTTTTCCGAGATCTCGATGTCGATATGGCTGGTGGGGAATCGGGGCGCGTTATCGTTCACATCCAGGATCTCGATTTTAATCACGCATATCTCCATCGAGTTGGACATTACCTCCAGAGAAATGGTGCACTTCGTCATCTGCCGGCAAACAGCATCGCGATCGATTTTCTGCTTAGTGAGGAGCAGTCCTGCTGGGCTTAGGTTTACCCATCGCGGTTCGGAATTGGAGATTACTCGCAAAAAAGGCTGCCGATTCCCGAGCGCGAATCCAGCCACTTTCGCGTCCGCAGTGACATTGGCGATTTTCGTTCCCGCGCGCAATTCTTCCTCCACTGTGTATTTCAGATTGAAAACGGCTCCTGCGCCGCTCCAGCACGCCATAAAGCACAGAATCACTTGCACGAAATCCATGTCCTTATAGCGATGGAAACCTGTTGACGCCCTCCTCTTCTCACTTATTTGCCGACTAGGTTACAGCCAGGAACGGCATGACGGACATTTTGTTTATATATATGTATAGGTCTATAAAAACGAGGTCTGAAACACGGCCTTAAAAAGCCTAACTGATTTCATTGGAATTGCTGAGAGTGAGGGACAACTCAGTCGCTCTTTTCTTGCTGGCCATTTTTTACGTCATCGAAAAAAATATATTTGAGCACTGCAGGAATGCGAAAATAGGCTGTTGTGAACGAGAACAATACGTGCATAAAAAATAACTGCATTTGCGCACATTAAATACAATATCGCATCACAGAAAGCTAGCGCGAGCTGAGCATTTTGTGACAATGAGAAACAACAGTCGCCACGGCGATAGACAGGCGTACAAATTAGGCTATGTGTCGTACAGAAGTAATTTTAAACGTTCCAGTCCGAACGCATCACCTCGTATCCACGATTGGCCTCTATGTCGAAGCCCAAATCCATTGAACCGGTGAAGAATCCAGATGGAGAGTAACAAGGCGAAAAAAAAAAATCGGTCGGACAAACAAACAAGAACAGAAAAGATAATGCTGGTAATGACGATAATCATGCACGAATCAGTGGTAACTGTCCAAGGTAGATTCACGGCACTCCAGTATTCCTAAAGGAGCCAGCTGCGGGCGCTTCAGCCTTAAGCGACTGGCGGATTTTTCGCAGCAAATTTCTTCAGTGGGGGGAAAAAGGGCCGGATTAGCAGCCTTTAGTCCAGTCACGGGAGGAAATCCGTATTTAACGTAACTACTTATCAGTAAGTTCAGTGTTGACTCGGAGTATGTGGTAGTCCGTGTAGCTACTTTGGGGGGAAAAAAAATAAAAATAAATAATAAATCCAGTATGTGGACGAGGCTGGTTAGTTCCGAACGAGACTGTATCTGCAGATCACTACACGCACCCCCAATGTTCACTAGTGAACACGGAGCCCAGCGCGCGCCACTCTCAGGACCCGCAAGACCCTCAGCCAATCAGCTTACATTGACGAGTGGGCGCGGCCAAACATCGCACTGAAACCAGGCCAAGATCCTGCTCCAGCACGGCGAAGTGGATATTACTGGAGAGACAGCGGAGTGGCTCAATATCTCTCACGGCTACACGAAACTAGTTCTAAATGTAATTCATACAACAGTGTTAAACGTTAAAAACCTTTCGTTTTCGCATTAGTCCCCTCATTTGAACCAATGGTCAATTGAGGAATCTCAGCTACATGCCTGTTGAAACTGTTTTCTTTCGATTGTTAAATATTATGTTGTTGTAGCCGTTATGGGTAAAAGCATGGTTATTGGTGATAATATTAGTACATTTTGATAGTTGATATTAATATTAGTACATTTTAGGATTCTGAAAACTATTCGGTTGCAGCAACAAGCATATAAATGCAAGCGCGTTAAAAGAAAATAGCCTACAGGCAGCAGGTTGGGCTACGTGGTCCATCTTGAAGTAAACGAATATAATAGGTTATACAATCCGAAAGCATAAAATATATCTATATTGTGGTAGATATTTGTGATGTTGGTAAGCATTGAAAAGAAAATGCGGTTCTCCTACAGATGCATTTTTGCCCCAGGGATGCCTCGTGTGGCGTTTGTTTGTCTCCTCCATCTGCGCGTACAAACACGTGACCTCCATACGACTGTTGGGATTCTGTCTATTTATTTGTCTGTCTGTCTGTCTTGTACCCGGTGATTTAGACTTTGGAATTTTTTCAAAAAGATTTTCCTTTATCTAAACATTTTCTTTGCATTGCTTCGTCTACTGCTATTCTGACGGTGGCTTCGTGTTTGCAGCATTGGTTTACATGCAAAGACCGGTGAAGAACGACGGGAAGATATATTTGGCTGCAGTGCAACCTATTTCACATATATGTAGATTAAACAATTGTGCTCATATTTGCTAGATCTAATATATTTGTAAGATCTAAGATTGTTAAAGCGATTGTTGGTGTCTGATTATTTTTGAGTTACTGTCGCCACGGTTTATCCCCCTGCTTCCCTCATACACAATGAAGCAGAACCTATACTATGACGCAGAAAAGTGAGTTGGAGGCTGAAATGTGGCTTTCGAGTCACAAGGGTGACACCTAGCGTCCTTTTGCTCTTTCTTTCCTATGAATGAGACTTGGCAGAGTCATTTATTCCACCTAGTTATTAAACAGCTGTAGGCTTTGTAAAAATATAGGCTTCGTTGAAAGCTTCGTACTACCATTTACAATAAAAGTTGTTTGCGTACCATCTGACAATTACTTGGTATGCTAGCAGGTAATATGCTTATGGGAAGGTATAGCTCCAACACATCATATTAAATTTATGTTAAGATTAAAAAATGTATCCTGTTCTATCCTGCCCTGTTGTTTCCAAATCATATCTATTCTAAAACCATTAGTAACCAGAGAACTTGTGGGTGTGATAGCGGAATACTAAAATCTATCTCCAACAAATTCCATCCCTCCTACAAAATCCAAAAAAATATCAAAGATACAACACTATGTCCCACAATTTGAGGGAAGATACTACTCCCAAGATGGAAATGTGAAATTATATTTAATATTCAATAATAATTTAATATTCAAGTCTCACTCTCTTAAACAAAATCAAATGAACAAATTATTCTAACTCTAATGCTTCCTGCACTACTTTTGTCAAAAAGGGGGGGGGGGGGGGGGTTTCTAGACAATTCTGGGGTAAAATTCCAAAACTCTTTGTGAATAACAGAATAACTTTGTTCAGGTTGACAGACTGTCAAGGTATTGTTCTTGAGTTTGCTTACCAAGATTCTGTATAAAGTCTTGCACATTATTACACCATGACCAAACACACATTTCATTGGCCTTGAGCATTTCTTTTCTGCTCATCTGTATTCAACCAAAAGGCTGAAGTGTTTTTGAAGTAAGGCTGTCAGACCACCATGCCTTTGCCCATGGCTGAAGTCTCCATGGTGTTTAGCATGAGATTTTAGCCTTGTAATGAAAAAGGAGAATGCTGAAGGTGTACTAGACTGCTGGTTTATCCGATTAATGAATTCTTAATGGTGAGGTGAGATTAAACTGTGGGCAAAACATTTTTCTCAAGCCTTTTTATAATTCATGTTTAAAATAGAGCATGTGATACAGCCCATCAATAAACCCCTGAAATCGGGAATTTTATGTGCCCAATAGATTTGTTCTAGACAAGCTTATCTTATCTCCTTTTCTATGAATTACTGAAATTCGAGCTCTCATTCCATCACTGTAAGTTATGTTTAAATAATACCTAATTGTATGTTTAGTAATATTAACTATTAAATAATCATATGTTGATTAATAATCAAGTTCCATATGTGTTGAATGAATTAGTCTGTAATATTTCTTTATTTCTATACAATAGCTTCATTATCTTTAATATCAACACTATAGCTTACTTAGTGACTGCTGTGGCATACTGGGCAGGATTTGGTCTTGGAATTTTGAGTGATACATTGCATTTGAGTGAGCTAGTTGTAATCTAGTGGGCCTCCATTCATTGTAAGGGTAGAGAAATGACCATCAAAGGCAGAGTGAAGTCAGCTATGTGTTGAGGGGCATGCTGAAATTACCACTGCACAAGCACACTCTAGAAAAAAGTTGACACAGGGTGATGCATAGATGCTTTGAAGTATTTTGAAATGAAGCAAAAATAATTTTAAAAAACAAGAGAAGGTAGAAAGCAGTAATTATAAGTCACAAAAGCTGATGTGTGGTTAATAAGCCAACAGAGTTTGGGGACAACTATGTATGGCAAGCCATTTTAGCTTTTAATCATGGCTTTCTTGATATCAGGAATTTGTTTTCCACATGTAAAAATTTTATTTCCATTCAATTCTTGATATCAAAAATAATTTTTTACCAGTAATAATTCCAATTTCACTAGTGCATGTACATTTTTATTAAGAATTCAATTATCACCAGTAAAATTGTTTTGTACAAGTAAAAATATAATGTTCACATGTAAAATTGAATTCACTAGCAAAAATTAAATTTGTAATTTATGTTTTACTAGGGTTAATGACATTTTTACTAGTAACCATATAATTTGCACATGTGGGATTTAAAGTTCAACTGGTGCAAAATGTGATTTTCACTAGTAAAAATATCACTTTAACTAATAAGAATTACAGTGGTGCTTGAAAGTAGAATTTTCTATATATCTGCATAAATATAACCTAAAGAACATCAGCTTTTCAGTCATAAAAGTAGACACCAAGAACCCAATTAAGCAACTGAGACAAAAATATTTAGTAATTTACTTATTGAGGAAAATGATGCAATATTACATATCTGTGAGTATGATACAATATTACATATCTGTACATAACTTTGCTTTCAGTATCTGATGTGGCCCTGTTGTGCAGTGATAAATGTTTCCAGTATGTGTTGATCAGTCCTGCACATCGGCTTGGAGGAATTTTAGCCCATTCATCAGTACAGAACAGCTTCAACTCTGGTATGTTGGTGGGTTTCCTCACATGACCTGCTTGCTTCAGGTCCTTCCACAACATTTCTATTGGATTGAGGTCAGGGCTTTGATTAGGGTTGGTCTTAGGGTTGTTGTCTTGCTGCATGACTCACTTTGCGATTCAGATCATGGACAGATGTCCCTACATTTTCCTTTAGAATTTGCTGGTATAGTTCATAATTCGTTGTCCTGGCCCAGGTACAGCAAACTAACAAAATTTCACCTTCTAATTAACTGCTAATCCTGGAGGTTCGCATACTTTTGTCACCCAAAGATATTTAATACTGGATCATTTTCCTTAATAAATGACCAAGTATAATATTTTTGTGTCATTTGTTTAATTGGGTTCTCTTTGTCTACTTTTAGGACTTGTGAATAAATCTGATGATGTTGTAGGTCATATTTATGCAGATATATGGTAAATGGTCTGCACTTATATAGCGCTTTTTTTAACCATAGTAGTTCAACAAAGCGCTTCATACTGTGTCTCATTCACCACACACACACACACACACACACACACACACAAATACACACACTAATGGTAGCAGAGCTGCCATGCATGGCACTAGCTTGCCATCAGGAGCAACTTAGGTTTAGTGTCTTGCCCAAGGACACTTCAGCATGTGGAGTCATGTGGGCCGGGAATCGAACCGCCAACCTACCCTGTCAGTGGACAACCCACTCTACCACCTGAGCCACCAAGAAAATGTATAGAAAATTCTAAATGGTTCACAAACTTTCAAGCACCACTGTGTGTGTGTGTGTGTGTGTGTGTGTGTGTGTGTGTGTGTGTGTGTGTGTGTGTGTATATATATATATATATATATATATATATATATATATATATATATCTCAGAATGTTATTTTTGATATCAGGAACAAATGTTTTTTCTAGTGAAATGTTGATAATTGATATCAAAAACTTCATTTTTTATATAAAAATAGTGTATTTACCAATGAAAAATTTTGACATTATTCAGTTTTGATATTATATATTCTGCAAAACAGGAAGAATAGCTGATTTTATATTGTATTTTATTGTGCTAAGGCATCATAAACCTCCCAGATGCTCAATTTCAAAAGAATCCTTCAGCTTCTCTGACATGTTGCAATTTGCTCTGTGTTCCATCTCTCTCTTCTTCGTTTAATTGTTTCTCTCTCTATCTGTGTGTGTCTGTCTGTCTATCTGTCTCTGTGTGTCTGTCTGCATGTGAGCACTCCTGCATTGATTCAGACTTGAACAAGATGGCAGTGATTGCTTTGGCTGTGTTTGCAGCAATCCACCACATTATAATTTATATCCTCTTCCTTCTGCCACTTCTGTGTTCACTAGGAATAACACGTAAAACATCATGGAGAATGACTTAATTCACAAAACCCTTGATTCCACCAGGAATTGCCTACTTAATGTTTATCCAATTTGTCAAGATTTTGTCAATTTGGTACAATTGACCTTCTCTACATTAACTTTTATTTCTGTATAAAGCATCATAATGTAAGCAGTTTAGACAATCATCCATTCTAGATTTTTGTTAAATAAATAAATAAATAAATAAATAAATAAAGTATCAGTATATATACTTTTTATTGCTACAAAGGACTTAAATACCTTACTTGTTAACACTCAACCACAAAGACTAAAATTAAATACTTCCACCTTTTCGCTTAAAATAAAAATGAAAGATAACTGAGTTACATTCCTGTAATATCTCATATTCTGTTTCTATAAGAATAATTGTACAGAGGGTTAAATATAAAGAAAATATTTTTCAAATTCATATATATTACAACTCCAATCTTATATCTGCTCCTCACTACCAGACACATTCGACGTGTTCCAGTTTGCTTATCGTGCCAATAGATCCATTGAAGATGGCCATACACTCTGCTCTGGAACACCTGGAGGTGTCGCTCTAATGAATGCGGATGCTGTTTATTGATTTTAGCTCTGCATTTAATACCATCATCCCTACCAAACTAATGAGCAAGTGAATGACTGGGACTTAACAGTCACATGTGTAACTGGATCCTGGACTTCCTGACGGGCAGACCCCAACTGGTCAGGATTGGCAGGCACACATCCTCCATACTCACACTCAACCCTGGTGCCCACAGGGATGTGTACTCAGCCCCGTCTTGTACTCCCTGTTCACCTGTTGACTGCTCTGCTAAGCACAGTTCCAACATCATCTTCAAATTTGCGTGACAACAGTGACAAGACATTCTACAGAGAGGAGGTCAGAGCACTTGGTGTGATGACAGCAATCTCTCTGAAAGTCAGTAAGACAAGGAGATGATTGTGGATTACAGAAGTCACACAGAGAGAGGGTCATGCTTCTATCTAAATCAACAGGATGGAAGTGGAGAGAGTTAAGAGCTACAAGTTCCATGATGTCCACATCTCCGAGGATCTCTGCTGGAGCCTACACACAGACACAAAAGTGAGAGCAACCCATCAGCGTGTCTATTTTCTGAGGAAGCTTAAGAGGTTTGGTGTTTACACTGCACCATAGAGAGCATGCTGACTGGCTGCATCCATGTCTGGTATGGCAGCTGCTCTTCCTCTGACCGTAAAGCTATTCAGAGAGTGATGAGAACAGCAGAGCTCATTACTGTAGACAAACTCCCGGCCTTACAGGACATTTACCAAACACTCTGTTTAAGGACAGCTCAAAATATCATTAAGGACTGCACTCACCCTGCTCATTACCTGTTTGCGAAACTGCTGTCTGACAAATGCGTCCGTTGCATCCAATCACAGACAACCAGACCGAAGAACAGTTTTTATCTCCAAGCCATCAGACTACTTAACAGCCAGTAGTCCTTCAGTTAGCACTGCGTCACTTTATTACTGCCACTCCCGAACACTTAGATATTTACTATTCAGATTACCTTTTACTGTTTATTGTATTTGTTTTTACTGTTCTGCCTTCTTTAATAGCACGTCACTTTTACTCTGCCATTGGAAAAAAAAAAAAACAATAGCACGTGTAACTTTTACTCTGCCATTGTAATAACTTAATAGCATTTCACTTTACTCTGTGTAACGGTTTCCCCTTTAAGCAGCGCGCGAGAGAGCATGTGAGCGCGCGTGCACGAGCAAGGCGCGCGAGCACCTGCTTCTCGTTTGTTGACACCAGTGATATTGTGTACATTGGACACGTGCTTTTATGTTTCTGTTATGTCTCCTCCCAGTTCTTTCATTGGCTGTTGTTTAGCGTGTGTCTAGATTGGTGTCTACCATCAGCAATTAACACCCTGATTATGTTTGTATATATACCGCGCGTCTCCCAGCACATGGCGCGGAATATTATAGTAGTAGAATATAGTAGATTAGAATAGTTAAGATTTCCTGCGCTCATTGTTTGGATATGTGAACATTTAGTTATTAACACAATGTAAGTTGTGTTATGATTAATCTAATACTTGTAAGAGTGATGTACTAATTAATATCTACTCACACTAGTCTGGTGGTATGTTTAATGAGAGTTGTATTGCTATTATATTGATTTATATATATTTTTTGAGTTACTCCTCCATTCTTGCTGCAGTATGTAGCAACCATATGTTTAGTAGTGTTGTGATACTCACAACACCGGTCTTGGCCCCAAGAGCTGTCTTGAGATCCAGATCAATGTTCTTGGTCTTGTCATAAACTCGGGTGAAATTTTACTCTGCCTTCTCTCTGTCTCTGCCTACAAAGACTCAATTTTTTTTTTTGACACCACCTGAGAGCATAACGTAATTTGAATGAAAATTTCTTTCTACTGTTCCTGTTCCAGTACAAAATGTAAATGTCAATCTCTGCATGTGGAGTTATATAGTGCCTATAAATTTTAAGTGACTATGTTTTAAACACCATTCACACCATTCGGTGTAAACTAGAGACTGATGTGTGTGAAATTTCAAGGAGATCAGTATTATCTAAAATACTCAAACCAGCCCATCTAGCACCAGCAACCATGCCACGATTAAAGTCACACTAAAGATCACACTTTTTCCACATTCTGATGTTTGATGTGAACATTAACTGTAGCTTCTGACTTAATTGAATGAATGAGCAGGTGTACAGGTGTTCATATTAAAGAGGAGGATGTCAGGATGTCAGGATATTTATCTGTGAACTGAATCTCAAGAGAAAGTGGGGCATGTAGCAAGACGATGACCCTAAACACACAAGTCGTTCTACCAAAGAATGGTTAAAGAAGAGATAAGTTAATGTTTTGGAATGGCCAAGCCAAAGTCCTGTCCTTAATCAAATAGAAACTGTGTGAAAGGCCCTGAAGCAAGCAGTTCATTTGAGGAAACCCACCAACATCCCAGAGTTGAAGCTCTTCTATACTGATGAATGGGCTAAAATTCCTCCAAGCTGATGTACAGGACTGCTTAACAGTTACTGGAAACGTTTAGTTGCGGTTATTCAGGCACTAGGGTGTCACACCGGATACTGAAAGCAAAGGTTCACATGCTTCTGCCGCTCAGAGATATGTAATATTGGATCATTTTCCTCAATAAAATTTGATGATGTTTTAGGTATTATTTCTGCAGAAATATAGAAAAGTCTAAAGGGTTCTCAAACTTTGAAGCATGACTGTATTTACTTTGAATCATGAATATAGTTATGGTTTCTTAAAGTAGGAGGTGTCAAATGTTATAGGCACAAAACCCAGTTTTTGTCCAAAATAAAAATTTTCACCAGCCGAAAAAGAATTTGATGGCTTTTCTCAGGCCACTACACAATTGTCAGTAGACATTTCCCGTTGTATGTCAGAACTAGGTAGTAGTAGTAATAATAATAATAATAAGAAGAAGAATAAGAATAATAGTAATAATGACAATAATTCCTTAGATTTATATAGCGCTTTACATTTTCGGGTGGGGGGGTCTCCTCAACCACCACCAGTGTGTAGCATCACCTTGATGATGTGACGGCAGCCATAGTGTGTCAGAATGCCCACCATACACCAGCTATTGGTGGAGAGGAGAGTGATGTCAATTATATAATTGAGATTATTTGGGGGCTATGATAGATAAGGGCCAATGGGGGAATTTCACCAAGACACCCAGGTTATACCCCTACTCTTTACGAGAAGTGTCCCAGGATTTTTAATGACCAGAGAGAGTCAGGACCTCTGTTTAATGTCCCATCCAAAAGACTGTGCCATTTTTACAGTATTGTGTCCCCATCACTATACTGGGGCATTAGGTCCCACACAGACTACATGGTGAGCATTCCCTGCTGGCCTCCCTAATACCACTTCCAGCAGCAAGCTTAGTTATCCACAGGAGGTCTCCTATTCAGGTACTGGCCATGTTCAAGCCTGCTTAGCTTCAGTGGGAAACCAGGCTAGATCTGCTGGGAGATATGGTTTTGGCAGTGGTAGGTCTTGTCTTTTTGCTGTTGCTGTATGCTAGTACAAATGCACTCTTCAGTCAGGTCCATAAGTATTTGGACAATGACATAATTTTCATAATATTTCCTCTGAACCCCACCGCAATGGATTTGAAATAAAGCAATCAAGATGTGATTGAAGTGTAGACTTTTTTTTTCTACATTTATACAATTCAGAGGGTTTAAGAAATATATTGCATTAACTGTTTAGGAATTACAGCTATTTATTACAGAGTACCCCCATTTTCACAGGCTCAAAAGTAATTGGGCAAACTAACATAATCATAAATATTAGGATTATTTTAAATACTTGGATGCAAATCATTTGCAGTCAATGACTGCCTGAAGTCTGGAATCCATGGACATCATCAAATGCTGAATTTCCTCCCTTGAGGTGCTTTGCCAGGCCTTTACTGCAGCCTCCTTCAGTTGCTGCTTGTTTGTGGGTCTTTCTGCCTTCTGTTTTGTCTTCAGTAAGTGAAAAGCATGCTCAATTAGGTTGAGGTCATTGGACATTTAAGAAGATTTAATGTCTTTTCTTTAAGAAGCTCTTGGGTTGCTTTGATGGTATGATTTGGATCATTATCCATCTGTACTGTGAAGTACTGTCCTATCAGTTTTACAGCATTTGACTGACTGAGCAGAAAGTATAGCTCCGTATGGTTCAGAATTCATCCTGCTACTTCTATCAGCAGTCACATCGTCAATAAACACCAGTGACCCAGTTCAACTGACAGCCATACATGCACATGCCATAACACCTCCTCCACATGTTTGACATTTGGATCATGAGCCCTTGCTTTCTGTTTCCAAACTCTTCTTTTACCATCATTCTGGTACAAGTTAATCTCACATCAGAACTGGTCAGGCTATTTTTAGAGTTTTTTTTTTTTTTTTTAATTATTTTAGCAATGTCTAATCTGGCCTTTCTGTGTTTCCAGTGGTTTGCATCTTCAGGCAAACTATCTTTATTTACATTAACGAAGGCATCTCTTGATAGTAGATTTTGACCATAATACCTACCTCTTTGAGAGTATTCTTGACTTGGCTAGATGCTGTGAAGGGGTTGTCTTCCATGGTCTTCCAGGCCTTTTGGTGTTGCCGCGCTCAGCAGTGCATTCCTTCTTTCTAAAAATGTACCAGATTTTTGATTTGGCCACTCCGAAAGTTTCTGCTATCTGTCTGATAAGCCTGTTTTGTTTTTTTTAGCCAAATGGTGGCCTCCTTCTCTTGCATCAACACCTCTTTAGACTGCATATTGAGAGTTCCCATGAACAGCTACCAAATGCAAATTCAATGCTTGGAATCAACTCCAGACCTTTCATCTCCGAAATTTTTCATGAAAAAGGGAGGAATCAGGCAACACCTGGCCATGAAACTGCTTTGAGCCTGTGAAAATGGAGGGGCTCAAAAATAAAATGGCTGTAATTCCTAAATGTTTAGTGCAATATTTTTGTTACCCCCGGTGAATTAAAGGTAAATGTCTACACTTCATTTTTGAAGTGTAGCCTGCTTCATTTTAAATCCATTGTGGTGGTGGTGTACAGAGACAAAATTACAAAAACTGTGTCACACTGTGTTACTGTTCAAATACTTACATGGCCATCACAGCATTATGCGGGCCTTCCTAATACTGTTGCCACAAAGTTTGAAGTGCACAGTTGTGTAGAATGTATGCTGTAGCATCATGATTCCCCTTTGCTGGAACTATGGGGCCTAGCGCAAACCTGTCCCAGCAGGTGATGTCCTATTTTTCAAGACCCAGGTTTTTGCTTGTGAGCCATTTTTGTATTGAGGTGTGAATGGCTGTAGGTGTATTTAACTTACTTTTTCATTTTACAGTATTCTACCACAGTTCATTGTGTTAATGGTTGTAAGCATTCATTGTATTTTTTTTGATGTTCAGAAGCTGTTGTCTATTTGTAAATTAAGAAATATTGTATTCTCACAGGCATCTATATGTTACAATGATTGTAGGAATGTGTCAGATGAAGGGTTACTAATTTTTGTTACTTTCAAAATGTTATCCACTTGAAGCTATTTTTCCATACTATCCATCCACCCACTTTCTATACCGCTTATCCTACAGTGTCACAGGGAACCTAGGACCTATCCAAGGGAGCATGGTTCACAAGGTGGGGTAAACCTGGACAGGGTGCCAATCCATTGCAGGGCAGAATCACATACACATTCATACACTACAGACACACCAATCAGCCTACCATGCATGCCTTTGGATTGGGGAAGAAAATCAGAGTACCCGGAGGAAATCCCCGCAGCATGGGGAGAAGATGCAAATTCCACACACACAGGGAAGCGACGGGAATCAAACCCCCAACCCTGGCGGTGTGAAGAAAACGTGATAACCACTAAGCCACCGTGCACCCTTTTCATACTATAAAGTTAATACAATAATAAATAGGCATTCGGTCTAAATGCATTTCACCAAATTGCATATATTTAGATAATGGCACAGGGAAAACAATGAATGACTGATGATATTGGAATGCTATACTCTAGTCTACGGTATATACTAAAAAACTGAGTTATAGACACCCACAATCACTTTTTTTGTATTAAAGTTGGGATGGATTTTTGTTGTTATTATGTCTCTTTTTTGCTCTCTTGCTCTTGAACTGAATGCCTCAAATGGTATTTCACCCTAAAACAACATTGGACACAGCAACTAAAGCTCCAAATAAAACTTGTCGTGACTTCTACAACTGAAATTACAATTGTCTAAAATTATTGTCACACTGTCTGCAGTTCTGGGAGTTAGCTGTAAATAAAGTTCAATGTACATCTGTTGGAACCAGCTTGATAGCGAATACTATTTTTCATTAGTAAAGTCCACGCATCAAAGAATTCATGCTGTCATAAAAGGAGCAACAAAGTATTAATTGTGATTTTTTTTTCTTGATGATTCCACCATTTTTTCCTCAAAATTTTTTTGTCTACTTGATTTTGAAAAAATATATGCCATTGATTAAACCAACTGACTTTGTTTGAGGTATGTTTCATGAAGCCAGAATGTTCAGCTATTAAACAAAACAATTTATGTGTCATATCTGTGATTGGTTTATTTGCCACAAAGTAAAAAATTTGGGTGAACATCCTCTAAGTGTGGTGATTCCATAATTTTTGCCATGGGATATAACCCCTATCTTTTTCGAGCTGTGTGGTGCAAGACATGAATTGCATATGCCCAGCTGGTAGGCACCTAATAAACCTTTGGCCTTTACCAGTTCTTGTAAAACATGCAGAAATTCCATGCCTTCAACATATCTGGAACTAATAAGTTGTTAAATAAAAGAAAAACCTATTTTGTCTAAGCATAGATTAGGTTGGATTTTTAGATGTAGCAGTCTGAGAAATTTATTGGTTTACATGTAGCAGATTTTAATCTCTTCTCTTTATTCACCCTATCTGATCTATATTAGGTAACAATCTGGCTCTGACAGCAAACACAGCGGTCCATATTCATTACTGCTTGATAGGATTTGACCTGGCACACTCCATTCATATAGTAGAATACTAATGGAAGAGACAGAAGCTGACCTTGGAAAGAGCTTCAACTTTTTAGACTGAGGAGCTACAAACAACTGTAAAAGTGGAGACTAAACTGCTGCTTCTTATCAAATATTTGTGATTTCTTCAACATGCCACTGCAATATTGTTAAAATGCTGTGTAATGCCTTCCGCAGAATAACACATCCAACATACAGTATAAGGAAAGTATTTATTAAATGATCTATAAACCTAATACACAATCATACCGAAATCACAAATTTTCCTCTAGTTATCTCAAGTTAATGTCTGTGATGTTAAAGGGATACATGTCAGAAATAACATTTGCCCTGATGTTCTAAAAGTCTTTTGACACCATATTTACCATATTTGAAATGGTAAAATTAGTACCAATGTTATACACTTTATAACTTATCCCCAGGTGTGCAGCACCTGCATATAGATTACTACTGTGCAAGTTACTGTGCAAGGTCTAAAAAAGAACAAAAAAACAAAGAATGAATATTGTAGGAACAAATTACTTCATTTTATTTTGCGAATGTTGAATTTAAATCTAAGTCAAGTTTGAATGAAAATAAAATTACAAAAACATTACTGGATGAGACTGTTTTTACTGTTTTTTTTTATGTAGCTATTATACATATATGATGAAATGGAATGGTACACCATTCTTCACACAATTTTCTACTGACTTCTACTTCCTCCTCTCACATGCTGTACAAAGATGAGACACAACATGGAGCTGTGAGTTAGTGCTCTGCAGTCATTAAAAAGGATCAGCTGGACCATAACTGTCAACGTGTATAAGCTGCAAGGGAGAAGGGGTGCAGCTGAGAAGGTGAGAAGTGCAATGCTTTAGAGAGGAAGCTAAGATGGTTCATGCTTTAGTATGTTTGCTCTCATTTCCTTCAACAGCTGTGGGCATCTCTGAACCAGACCAAGCAGATTGGGACATTCATCAAACCAAACAGCCTGCATATAATTGGTGCACAGCCTCCACCTGCTGTCACTCACCTTAGTAGCATGAGGGTAAACAAACAAACAAACAAAAAAAAAATACAGATGTAATGCCACAAATGCACACCTCATAATAGCAAACTGGGTGTAGACAGTGCCATCTGAATTGCAGATATGGAAAGAAAATGACAGAACCTTGCACCCTCTTTCTCTCTTTGTCTGTTTCTCTCTCTCTCCCTCTCCACAATGTTGTATGCAGGGATGGTAATGATGTTTCCTATCAGTCTGCAGTAGTCACCCTTGGCATCTCAAAATACCCTGAGGCGTATGACAGAAGAGCAGCCCACTTGCAATCCCCCACCCCCACACTGACTCACAATGCTACTTTAGCATCTAGTTTCTCAGCTACTTAAAAAAGTTATGTGGTGCTAGCTTTATAGCTCTAAGACTTGATTCTTCCCATAAAACAACCCCTGGCAAAAATGATGGAATCACCACACTTAGAGGATGTTCACCTGGCTTTTATTTATTTATTTATTTACTTCGTAGCAAATAAACAAATCACAGATATGACACAAAACAAATTTTGTTTAATAGCTGAACATGCTGGCTTTGTGAAAGATACCTCAAACAAGTTAAATATATATTTTTTTAATTAATAGCATATTTTTTTCCAGATCAAGTAGAGGAAAAATTATCAAATCATCTTGTAATTTGCATTTCTAAAACAAATACCAGTAGAAGTCTACAAATTCAAATTAGTCTGCAGTTAAAAAGAGAATGCTTACAGACTATAAAAGACTTGGAGTTATTGAAAGTAAACATGACCCCAAAAAGAGAGTTTTCAATTGAAACAATGGAAAGGATTATAAAACTCCTTCAAGAAGGAAATCCAACATGGCGTGTGGCAAAAGATGTTAGTTGTTCCCAGTCAGCTATGTCTAAAATTTGGTGCAAGTATAAACAAAATGGGAACACTGAAAACATTTAAATGACGATATCATTGATGTAAAGTTTATTTTTATATTGGTCTAATCGAAAATCATGGTTTTCGGTTTAAACCTGTTTTGTACAGTTTGGCTAAAAGTAAATAACACTCCCATAGAAAAAATTAAAAGAAACAATTTTGGTTAAATAGTATTTTCACTCGACACCAGAGGTTTTCATATCACATGACTACATGTGGGCAGCTGTGGCTCAGGTGGTAGAGGTAGTTGTCCACTAACCGTAGGGTTGGCGGTTTGATTCCCGGCCCACAGGACTCCACATGCTGAAGTGTTCTTGGGAAAAGACTGAACGCCAAGTTGCCTTGCATGGCAGCTCTGCTACCATTGTTGTGTGTATGTGAATGGGTGATTGAGACACAGTGAAAAGCACTTTGGATTGAATTGCTAACGTTATTTTGCTTTCACATAAGTAAAAAATAATGGTAGTATGATTAGTCTCTTTTTTTTTTTTTTTATAGTGCATGAATAAACTAGGAGAGGGCATGTCCTGCTTTGTGTCTGGACTTATTTTTGTCATATCTGTGATTTGTTTATTTGCCACAAAGTAAAAAATTTGGGTGAACATCCTCTAAGTGTGGTGATTCCATAATTTTTGCCAGGGGTTATAACCCCTATCTTTTTCGAGCTGTGTGGTGCAAGACATGAATTGCATATGCCCAGCTGGTAGGCACCTAATAAACCTTTGGCCTTTACCAGTTCTTGTAAAACATGCAGAAATTCCATGCCATTAAGTTTAGTGGCAGGATGGACAACTAGTTTACAAATTGCCTTTGCAATGTAGTCATTTCATGTGTCTTAGCTAACACATGTTGCGCTCCATTGCCTTAAGGCTAACTGCTAAGCTAACCTAAATCAAAGGACGATGCCTTCGTTGCCTCCATTTGACAAGTGCAAAGATAATATTGTTGCTAACGTTATTTTGCTTTCACATAAGTAAAAAATAATGGTAGTATGATTAGGCTCGTTTTTTTTTTTATAGTGCATGAATAAACTAGGAGAGGGCATGTCCTGCTTTGTGTCTGGACTTATTTTTTGTCATATCTGTGATTTGTTATTACTTATTACTTATTTGTTATGACTTATTTTTGTCAACGGCGAGGCTGGGCCTCCACAGGCTACGTTCACACTGTAAGCCTTAATGCTCAAATTGGAATTATCGCACAGATCCGATTTTTTTGTTAGGCTGTTCACATTATTTAAAAAAATTCCATTAAAAAATGGAATAAAGATTCCAGGCTGAACTGCTCATGTCTTGAACTGACCCACATACGAAAAAGAACAATAACATTATACGTCACACGCAGCACACTGTCATACGGAAATAAACATGATGGCCACTGAAGTCAGCCTTTACACATTAGGTGCTGGAACACAGCCTTTTGTTGCCCCCGCCCCAACTTTTTGAGACGTGTTGCAGCCATCAAATTCAAAATTACCATATTATTTTCTTAAAATGGTACATTTCCTCATAAATGGTACATTGATATATTGTGTGTGTGTGTGTGGCCCTGCGCAGAAATATTGCGTCAACATTATAAGGTATTACCATCAATGGCCATGATAGTAATAACTTTCAGAATCAGTGCACAGCCTCACAAACTTTCGGTGGACGAATAAATTGCTTAGCTGTTATTTGATTCTGGCAACATTCCCTCAATTCAACTTAACAGTCCTAGGAAGCTAAGGTTTTCCTATGTGTATTGGTGGAGAATATAGGTCACTAAATTTAAATTTAAATTAAAGTCTAAATTTTCCTTAAATACAATGGTGGACAATTCAATAAATTAATTTAAACAGCTAATTTTCCCTACAGTTGTCTTTATTTATAGTAAGTAAACCAAATTAAACATTGACTAACAAAATGTTTTTAGTTTTATCTTAAGGGAAAGCTCTACTTTCATATTATAGCTATTTTTTTTTTGTTTATGGTGAAATTTATGTTTTAAAGCAAAACGTTATTATATTGACACATTAACTTACATTTTGGCTTGTGTCTAAATAAAATGTTCATTAAGGTATCATTAGAAATGGTAGGTTCTACAGAATCAAAAATGTAACTTGAGAAGTTTATAAAATTGCCTGTAACAAAATTAGAGTTTTTAATCAATTAGTTCATTCAAAAGAAAAAACTATATTTAGATGTCACAGTAAATATTAGATTATTCCAAAATGAAAAAATGAAGTCATAACAAAGAAAACAAATGGTGTATAGTCTTTATAAAAAATAATCTTTTTACTTTGTATGAATGTAATTTTTTGTCTGTGGGAAAAGAAATATTTTTGATTAATTCTAAAGCAAAATTTAAGGTTTGAACCAAATCTTAAATATAATTTGAGAAAAACTAATAAATTTGGGTGTAACAAATTTTTTAAATTGGTCCAAAGTATATTTTTTTTCTATGAAGGTTATAAAAGGAAAACATACGGGTATACCAAGGAAGGTTGCAAATGTCAGGATAGAATACTCAAAGCAATATGCCTTGAAAATAGAAAATGCATGACAAAACAAATGTGCAGAAACAGGACTCAATGTTTGACAAAACTGTAAGAAATTGGCCGAATTAAATGAGATCTACATGTAGAAAGCCAAACGAAAACCAGCACTAACACCTAAATAGAAGAAAACAAGGTTACAGTGGGCTAAAGAGAATAGTCGTGGATTGTGCGTGATTGGATGAAAGTGATATTCAGTGATGAATCACAAATCTGCACAGGCCAAGGAGATGATGCTGGAATTTTTTGTCTGGTGCTGTTTAAGTGAAAAATATACAGTAAAGATGACTGCGTGAAGAAAACAACCAAATCTTCCCACTCATTTATGATATGGGTTGCATGTTGGGTAAAGGACCAGAAGTGACCTCAACAGTCAATGCACAGGTATACATTGAAATTTGAGTGTTAAAGCTTTTCTTTAGGAAAGGAATGAATGTGTATGTGAGTTTGCCCTGCGATGGATTGGCACCCTGTCCAGGGTGTACCCTGCCTTGTGCCCGATGCTCCCTGGTATAGGCTCCAGGTTCCAAGTGACCCTGAAAAGGATAAGCGGTATAGAAGATGCATGGATGGATGGATGGATTCCTCTCTGACTCCGAGGAGCCAGAAGGATGTGCTAAAAACTGAGAGCAGCATATAAAGAGCTGCTTGAAGTGATTACTAAGGTTAGATGAGCCTTTTTCTCCCCAGTGAAAGTAAATCCCTCACAGAAAACTCGCCTTTCTTCCAGAAGTGCATGACAAAGTATCAGTCTTCTGGGGGAAAACCATGCATAAGCCGTATTTAAAGCCCCACGATGTTGGATTATTCAGCCATTATGGGCAATGAACGGCATGGCTATTTAGCTATGCTGAAGGTGGAGGAGGCGCTTGTGAGCTACATCTCTCCATCGACGGCAGGTCATTTAGGGGGGCCGGCTTTGCTATCATGTTAGGCCACCGTGGCATTGGTGGGCAAGGCCAATGCAGTAGTCTTGTGGTCCTGAGGGGCTGTGGAGGGACGTATCAGGGGACATGAGGTTGTTAGGGCCGTTAGCCCCCAGTGCTACTGTAGGGCCTCCCCTAGCCAAGGCTGTCCCAAGTTTTCAGTGTTCTCTGGTCAGCGAGCTGTCACAGGGCAATGAAAATCTGATGCTTTCCCTCTAGTAGTATGTGGAATAGTTAATGTCACTAAAAGACCATCTGGCAGCATGGAAACTACTGCCAAATATGTCTCCATGGGTTCTGTCTACTGTAGAAAAGGGTTACCGGGTCCAGTTTAGAGCTCGACCACCCCGGTGTGCTCACCAGAGTAATCAGCACAGACCAGAGCCCGTGCTAGTGCAGGAAGTAAGATCCCTCTTGGACAAAGGGGCCATAGAACATGTACCCCATTCCCTGAGGGAGGGAGGTTTTTACATCTGTTATTTCCTGGTCCGCAAAAAATGTGGCCAATTTTAGATCTGCATCATCTGAACTGTACACTCCAGACATACAGGTTCAAGATGCTGACACCCAAACTTATCGTTCCATAGATTCAGTTTGAGGACTGGTTTGTGATGATAGATCTAAAAGGTGCATATTTCCACATAGAAATATCACTAGCTTTATCCCCTTGTACCTTCACAAAATGCATGGATGTCATTCTGGCTCCATTGTGACTCCAGGGCATCCGTGTACTAAACTACTTGGATGACTGGTTAATTCTAGAACAATCCAGGGAGTTGGGGATTCAACATCGAGATGTTGTTCTCACCCACATGAAGAGCTTGGGGCTCAGGTAGAAGCTCAGAAAAGTATGCTTTCTCCAGTGCAGTGGACAACTTTTCTAGGGGTTATAAGGATTCTACTACGATGAGGGCGCTTCTATCCCCAACATGCATAGGGTCAATCCTATCAACACTGAGGGGATCTTGGCATCCCCTCCAATCTCTATGGGAGACTATTGGAGCTTATGGGCCTATTGCACAGGAGACCGCTCAGTGGTGGCTGAGAAGTTGGGGGTTTTGTCCAAGGACGAAACCTCTGAGAGTAATCAGTGTAACGCGGCGATGCCTACGTGCTCTGAGAATTTGAGTGTCCCCGGTTTCTAGCCTTGGGTCTCACCCTAGGGGTGTCTCCTTAGCGCAAGACAGTAATGACAGACACCTCCCTCACGGGTTGGAGCATGGTCTTAGACAGCTTTCCAGCTCACAGTCTCTGGAGGGGTATATAAATTGCCTAGAAATGTGGGCCATATTTCTAGCACTGAAATTCCTTCTTCCTCAAATACGAGGTCATCATGTGTTTACAGACAACACAGCGGTGGTCTCATATATTCGCCCTCACTACTCCTGCACAATAAGGACTGGATGCCATGGTGCACATGTGGCCAAGGTCACATCTGTACACTTTCCCCCTTTATTGGCCAGCTCCAATATGGTTCTCAGAGATAATATCCCTGCTAGATGGCACTCCTTGGGAGATTCCCATCCACAGGGATCCACTGTAAACCCAGTGAACTGTGCAATAGCTACAGTCCTGGAGTTCTTACAAGAACTTTTCTCAGTGGGGTGGGCTCCTTGTACAATCAGGGTTTGCGTGGCCGCCATTTTGGCCAGCCACGCCCCTGTTAATGGAGCCTCTGTGGGGCAACATCCTCTAACTTTGAGGTTCATGCATGGTGTCAGGTGGCTGAGGCCCATGTGCAGGCCGCGAATACCTTCCTGGGACCTTTCTGTGGTCCTGGAAGGTCTGTCAGGTGACCCATTTGAGCCCTTAGAGTCAGCCTCTGAGAAGCTTCTGACTCTAAAGGTAACTCTTCTGCTGGCCCTGACATCTCTCAAGCGAGTAGGAGATGTACAAGCTCTCTCTGTTGCCCCTTCCTGCCTTGACTTTGCCCCTGGATTAGCCAAGGCCTTCCTGTATCCTATGCCGGATTATATTCCCAAGGTGCCTACATCGGCTGCCCACCCTGTGGTGTTGCAGGCTTTCTGCCCTCATCCATTCCCCACACCAGAACAAGAGAGAATGCACCTTCTGTGTCTAGTAAGGGCTCTCTGTACTTACGTCCACCGCTTTGGCCAGTGGCCTAAGTCAGAGCAGCTGCTGGTCTGCTTTGGCGACGACAGTAGAGGTGATGCTGTGTCAAAGCTGCTCATCTCTAATTGGATAGTGGAAGCGATCTCGATTGCTTATGAGGCGCATGGTCTCGCTACGCCTCTGGGCATAAGGGCTCATTCCACTAGGGTGGTCGCCTCCACGAAGGCTTTGTCCAAATGGGTATCCTTACAGGATGTGTGTGCTGCTGAAGGGTGGTCTATGGCACATTTTTTACAGTCTGAATATTCATTCCACCCTGGGCTCGAGTGTCTTGCAGTGACCCTCGGGCTTGGGTCTTTTTGAACAGGCCGTACCCTCAGTATGATAGAGTGGGTATTCTCATTCCCATACTGTTATGCTAAACGCAACGTTGAGTTCCCTTTGAAAGGGAACGTCTAGGTTACGCAGGTAACCCTGTTCCCTGAGAAGGGAACGAGACGTTGCGTTGCTTTATCATACCAGGGCAGGCCTGTGAATTGCGTCTTCTCTTCTGACTTCGCGTCAGAGGCTGACGGCGAAGTTCACAGGTACCATATTTATATCATGCGACGTGCTTAATTGCCACATCACCTGATCATGGCAGGCTTATAAATAGGCATGATTTTACACAAGCTTCAGATGCCGGTCGCGCGGGAGGGGCGCTCCCATACTGTTATGCTACGCAACCTCTCGTTCCCTTCTCAGGGAACAGGGTTACATGCGTAACCGTGACGATCTGTCAACTGCTATTTGAGAAAATTGGAAACAGCATGATGGAGAATATTATTTTTCATTAGTAAAGTCCATGCCTCAGAATTCAGGCTGTAATAAAAGCCAGAAGAGGAGCAAGAAAATACTAATTGTGATTTTTTTTTTTTCCTCAACATCGAGTGATTTCATAATCTTTTCCTTTACTTGATTTGGAAAAAAATATGCCATTAATTAAAACAATTGAATTTGTTTGTGGTATGTTTCATGAAGCCAGAATGTTCAGCTATTAAATAAAAATTGTTTTGTGTAATATCTGTGATTTGTTTATTTGCTACAAAGTACAAAACTGGGTGAACATCCTCTAACTGTGGTCATGCCATCATTTTTGCCAGGGTTTTTTTATTTTTTGAGTTGCTAGTGTGATGTAAGACATGAATTGCATATGCTCTTTAGTGGGCCCAGCTGGTAGTTACCTAATAAGCCTTCTGCCTTTAACAGTTCTTGTAAAACATGCAGAAATTCTATGCCTTCAACATTTCTGGAACTAATAAGTTGAAGCAAAATGTGACATTTATTCAATCCAATCCTAGAAATAATTAAAATATAAACCTATTTTGTCTAAGCACAGTTTAGGTTGGATATTTAGGGTTAGGGTTAGTATCAATGTATCAATGTCATTGTAGGCATGTATCAATCTGAGAAATTTAGATGTATTCGTTTACATGTAGCAGATTTGAATCTCTTCTCTTTATTCACCTATCTGATCTATATTAGGTAACAATCTCTGACGGCAAACACAGCGGTCCATATTCATTACTGCTTGATTGGATTTAACCTGGCACACTTCATTCATATAGTAGAATACTAATAGAAGAGACAGAAGCAGACCTTGGAAAGAGCTTCAACCTTTTAGACTGAGGAGCTACAAACAACTGTAAAACTGGGGACTAAATTGCTGCTTCTTATCAAATACTTATCATGACTTCTTCGACATTCCACTGCAATATTGTTAAAGTGCTGTTAATGCCTTCCGTAGAATAACACACCCCACATATAAGGAACACATTAAATGATATATAATCCTGATACACAATTGTACAGAAAACTGTTGGCTATTGAATTAGATTTTTCAAATGTGGCTTGTTGCAGTAAATTCAGTCTTCAAATTGCTCCACGTCTCCAGTGACTTGGAGCAATTTAGAGGTAAGATGAGCTGGGTATCACACACTATGCTGAAAGTCTTGCTTGAACAAACTGGGTCCGAGTGTGAACCAAAGTGAGCTAGTGGACAAGAAAAGACAAGACATGACAAAAAGTGGCCTAAAAAAGAGAAGAACTGGTATTCTGAAGCAGTGTTCTGAAACAATGAACCTGATAACCCTAGGCTAGAATTAATGGAAGCATAATAACTGCATATTAGTTTGTGTAAGCATGATTCAGTTGTTTTAATTTGAATAAACATTTTAAATGGACTTTAGAATATTTCCTTGCATGTATTATAGAAAGAAGGATCAGATTTCATTTACAGATTGTCTCTGCCATGGAACAAAATCAGTGTGGATACTCTGATGTGCCCTGCAAAATCCATAGCAAATGAGCATCTTGAATATGCCAGGTTCACTTCTAGAGTACCCTGCAAACACACAAAGGCGGCCTATACAGTGAGACAGATTGCAGTGTTGCTACATAGAAAAGCTATCGTAGTACCTCTACATTATTTGAATGTCACAGACTGCAATGGCTATGATGAGATTA
Source organism: Ictalurus punctatus (assembly GCF_001660625.3). NCBI lineage: Eukaryota > Metazoa > Chordata > Actinopteri > Siluriformes > Ictaluridae > Ictalurus > Ictalurus punctatus. The sequence continues at coordinate 5,536,765 of NC_030423.2, forward strand.
TTTTAGTCAGTAGCTTACTGACTGATCCAACTAAACAAACGTTTACTCCATTAAATAAAAAAAATTAATTAAAAGTAAAGAATCATAGCTGGATTAACCAATCTTAACAAGTGACCAGCCTAAATATACCATGTATATTTAGCAGGTAGTCCAACTGACCTACACCAGTTACACCAGTTCTGTCAAGAAGCATGATAAAAAAAAAACATTCTGGACATTAAAGTAGTATGAAGTTTGTGGGAGGCTACCCCAAGGGTTGATTCAGGTTAAGCAAGTTAATAGGCAATGTCACTTTGGAGGTGGAGGTGTGGTCAAGTGCCAGTTTGTGAATGGAGGGTAGAGCTGGGAGCAGCAGCAAGGATAAAGTGGGGGGAGACGAGCGCCAAGAGAGAGAGAGAGAAAGAGAGAGAGTGGAGCAGCACAGAGCCAAGTGTATGTGTGCGTGTGTGTATAGTTATATGTGCATAGTAAAATAAAGAACTAGGGATGAGAAATAAAGAGCCCTTTTACCTGCTTCTCACCTCTTTATTTCCCCCCGTGAAGTTTCAAACTGGTGCCGAAACCTGGGAAAGTGAGGAAGAGCCTCCGTTATGGAGTTCTCACCACTCACAGAAATGTTGAAAGACCCTCCCCGGCATCCACCTGCATCCGTCTGCTGGGTACAGAGCAGGAGCAGCACTTCCAAGTCCATCTCCAAGCTCAGGCAGAGGCCTAGCAGATGCTAGGGAGCCTGGTCCACCCAGTGGGTATTCCAATAGCAGCCCCTACAGCTGGCACAGCCATTCCTAACGTCACACTTTCACCTCAGGACAATGTTGAAGCATTCATCGAGCTCTACGAGCATGCAACAGGGGTGTGGGGCTGGCCAGACTTGTGGTGGGTTTTCTGCTTGCTGCCACTACTGTCGGGGGAAGCCCAGCTCCAATTGTATACCTGAATTAGTACCCAGACCTAAAGCAGGCTATTTTTCAATGGGTTGGTCACACCCCCAAACAGCACTGTCAGTGCTTCTACTTGCTGATGAGCTCGACAGCGGATGCACCGAAGACATAGTAGACCTAGTGGTGAGGTGTGTGCATGGGAATGTGCGTGAATATCCCTTAGTGGACATCACGATCCAATTCAGGGGACAAAAGCATAGAATAGAGGTGGTGGTCAGTGTCCATCCACTGATTTTGACAAATTGGCTGGCATTTCAGATCTTGTTGAGGAGAATGTGTGTGTATGGGCTCTGCAACAGTGTAGCATGTTGAGGGATGTGCACAGCATTGTTCAGTTCAGTCGCCTGATTCCCAAGACGATTCAGTTCTGTGTGGACTTTAGAAAGGTCAACGTAGTGTCTAAATTTGATGCAAACTCATTGCCCACATTTATTAACTGCTCGATCGGTTAGCTGCTGCTCACTTTTACTTGACACTGGATTTGACAAAGGGATGTTGGCAGATCCCCTTGACTTCCATGTCCCAGGAAAAATGGCCTTTTCCACTCCGTTTGATTTACACCAATTTGTGAACCTTGCTTCTCGGTTGGTTGGAGCCCCAGCAACATTCCAGCGACTCATGGACAGAGTCCTCTGCCCACACACTGCCCACACCTTCTGCATGTCAGTATGCCAAGCGAGATGTTATTTCTGCAATAAAAACTTATGCAAGAAAGTACAAGTACATTGTTTTTCTGAGATAAAAACATGGATGACCCAAAACTTTGTGTCTTAATAGTGATAATAATGAATCTTTATTGGTCACATATACAGTAGAGCACATAGAGCACATAAGACTGAGGTTTTGCTTATTGGATCTTCTCATCTGCTTAGAAAAGCTGGTTCACTAATGTTGAAGGTAGACAGCTCTGTTTTGGAGTTCCAAACTAAATAAAAAAATCTAGGAGTCATATTTGATTCAAGTTTGTCTTTTGACCCAAACGTACACTTTACTGTCAAGAATTCCTTTTTTCATCTCAGAAATATCGCTAGACTTCGCCCTATGCTATCTTCTCCTGTAACTGAAAGCCTTATCAACATTTTTGTATTTTCACGTAATGATTACTGCAATGCATTTCTTGCTGGGGTTCCTAAAGCCACACTAAATAAATTGCAATGTGTGCAAAAATTCTGCTGCTAGGATCCTGACTGGTGAAATTAACAACTCACTCCAATACTGACGTCCTTGCACTGGCTCTCGGTCAGGTTTCGCGTTGTTTTTAAAATCCTTATGTTCACATGTAAGGCACTGCATGGTCTGGCCCCTCAGTATCTGTCTGTACTATTAGCGCTTTATATACTCCCAAGCATAATTTGAGCTCCTCTCAAGCTGGTTTACTGGCTGTCCCACAGTCATGTTTGCAATCTGTAGGGACTTTCTCGTCCTATGCTCCCAGATTCTGGAATGCACTCCCTGTGCATATTAGAGATGCACAGAAGTAGAGCATTTTTAAATCTAACCTAAAAACATTTTTTTAGGTTAGCTTTTTCTTAATGGCTTTAACCATTTTGTATTCAAGTCTGTTTTTTTGTTTTTGTATGTTTTGTGTTTTTATCTGTTCTTTTTTCTTGATATTTGATATAGTGTAAAGTGCCTTGAGAAGCTGATTTAAAGGTGCTATATAAAAATAAAGTTTATTTTTATTATTATTACAAGCACTCAGATATAGTTTTTATGCTTCCGTTCCATCTAGTCTGAAGGCTGAGGCAAGAACCAAGCAAAGGCAGGGAATGAGAAGGACAACCTACTTCACCAAAACACCCAATAATTCTGCAAGACAACACCAATAAAACAGAGCTCTTTCATTTTCTAGCAGACAACATTGCTGGCATCAAAACTACAGATATGATTGTTGTAACCAAAGCAAACAATGCCCAATCCAACCAATCAATGTGTTTAAACAATGTATCTCCCTGTATTCATTAAGAGGCAGATACACAAATGTTTGTACATGGAAAAGATTAAGTCCTAAATGGAATAAGTTATTGATGATTAAAGCAAATGCCACAGATGTGATTGTAATAGCAGTATCGTGTTTTCAATCCCTGAAAGAGCTGGGTTTTGTAACACTGTAGATTGCCGTTGGTCAAGGACAAAGCCTAAAATAGATCCCCATTCATGAGATCTGCTCCGAATTGGGCTAGAAAAAACAAGAGGAATCAACAAACAATGTAAGATCTCACAGCAAGAACTGACAAATCTGGTGCAGTACATGAGGATGAGATGCACTGTAGTGCATGACTGTTACTTTTGATATTACCCCCCCCGCCTTTGTTCATTTTTCCATTTCTGTTCGTCAAATGTCTGTGAAATTTAATTCAACAGTTGTTGAATGTTTTTATGTTAATACAAATGTTTACATATGTTAAGAAATTTGCTGGAAAAAAAATCAGTTGAATGTGAGAGGACATTATGTTGCTTAATATATATATATATATATATATATATATATATATATATATATATATATATATATATATATATATATATATATATATACATACTGTAGGGAATCTAGCCAGCTCGGGAAGGAGCACAGACACACAGGAGGCTGTTTTGATGTCACTCGTGGAGAAATCTTTATTCAGAAATAGTTTGTGAGAGGGTGTGGGTGTGCGTGTGGGCGTGTGTGTGTCAAAGTGGGGGTGTGAGATAAAGTGTTTAGTCACTGCGGGGTTGCCGAGGGTGTGTTGGGGGTTTCCCGAATAACGGGGATCCCGTTCTGCTGTCAGGAAAAGCCGCAGATGCAGCCAGGGGGCGGAGTCTTTGCTTGTATCTGGATTGCCTGGAAAACACACAGAAGAGGTTAGTGCATACCCCCCAAGTGCCTTCTCTCTCCTTGCAAGTGGAAAATCGCCCTTTTATATTCTCCCCTTGCCTGCTGGATGGTGGAATTCTTCCGTGCCACGCACCATTCACCGGCCGTGGGTGTGTCAGCGGCCCCACCCTGCCACCACGTGCTTTCCAGCCGTCCAAAACATTGGTGGTGCTGAAGCGGAGCTGTCTCTTCAGCACCACCGCTGCAGTCAGGTAGTATTGTAGCTCTTCGATGGCCCACTTTATCGCCAGGGCCTCTCTTTCCACGGCCGCATACTTCCTCTCAGCTGAAGTTTCGACTGATGTAGGATGCATCTGTGTGCACGGTGAATGGAAGGGCAAAGTCTGGGTTTCGTAACACTGGGGCGCTGGTGAGGGCTTCTTTCAGGGCTTGGAAGGCCCGCTCCACCTCTGCAGACCATTTCACCCAGTCCGGCTGGCCTTTCTTTGTAAGATCTGAGAGGGGGGAGGCTACAGAGGAGAAGTTAGGCACAAATCTGTGGTAGTACCCCACCAACCCCAAGAAGGCACGTATCTGTTTTTTTGATGTAGGCTGGGAATAGTCTCTTACTGCCACAATTTTCTTTGTCTAGGACTTTAGTAGACCCCGGCCAATACGGTACCTCAGGTACTGTGCCTCAGTCAGCCCCAGGTGGCACTTTATGGGGTTGGCTGTCAGCCTGGCCTTTCCGTAACTCTTTCAGGACCTCCCCCAGGTGGAACAGGTGGTCCGACCAGGTGGAGGAGTGGATGACCACATTGTCCAGGTAGGTGGTTGCAAAGGCACGATGGGGATGCAGGACAATGTCCATCAGGCGCTGGAACGTTGCGGGCACCCTGTGGAGCCCAAAAGTCATTGCATAGGCACATACTTACATCGGGCTTTGGCACGACTACGATAGGGCTGGACCAGGGGCTGTTGGACTCCTCGATGATGTTGTCCCACAGCATTTGGCCAATCTCCTCCTCGATAGCCTTGCGGTGGGCCTCCGGGACATGATAGGGCCGCTGCCGCACCACCACTCCCGGCCGGGTCGTGATCTTGTGGTGGACCAGCTGCGTCATCCCTGGGGAGGTACAGGACACATCTGTGAATTGACCCACCAACTCGGATAGCTCCTGTCTTTCCCCTGGAGTGAGGCCATCACCCAGCTGGACCAAGGTACCCTCGTCGTGACCTGTGTCCTGTGCCGTGAACACAGACACCACTGGCACCGGCTCTAACCATTTCTTCAGCAGGTTCACGTGGTATGTTTGTGTCCCCGCTCACTTACCAGGCTATTGCAGGCAATAGTTTACAGTCCCCTTCCGCTCGAGGACTGTGTATAGCCCTTGCCACCGGGCTAGGAACTTGCAGGAGCTGTTTGGCACCAGTAGGAACACTTGATCGCCAGATTGGAACTCCTGGGGTCATGCCGGACAGTTGTAAACTCGTTTCTGCTCCTCCTGGGTGGCCCTCATATGCTCCTGAAAGATCTGGCCCACTCGGTCAATTCTCCCCTGCATCTCCTGCACATAATCGACGACCAAGCAGAACGGGGAGGGCTGTTCCTCCCAGGCTTCCCGGGCCACGTCTAGCAGTCCTCAAGGTCGCCATCTGAAGAGGAGTTCGAAGGTGGTGATGCCTGTGCAGGCTTGGGGGCACTCCCGGACAGTGAAGAGAATGTAGGGTAGGAGGAGGTCCCAATTTCTCCCTTCTTCATCTACCACCCATCGTAGCATCTGCTTCAAGGTTTGGTTAAGCCTCTTGATGAGCCCGTCAGTCTGTGGGTGGTACACGGATGCATTTAGATGCTTAACCTGCAACAGCTGACACAGATCAGACATTAGTTTGGAGATGAAAGGCGTACCTTGGTTGGTCAAGATGTCCTTTGGTATCCCCAAGTGGCATCAGTTCTCTCGCAATGTTACAGGAGGTGGCTTTGCATAGCGGCACCACCTCGGGGTATCGGGTGGCATAATCCAGGATGATGAGTATGTACTTGTGGCCCCAGCCAGATTTGGGGAGCGACCCCACGAAGTCTATGCTGACCCTCTTGAACAGGATGCCTATGATGGGCAGAGGGATAAGGGGAGCCAGCTGGAGCCTCCATGGGGTGGTGCGCCTGAACTGGAGACACTGTTGGCATCCATCCCCAGCCAGACAAAGTGGTCTTTTAGCTTTTCTAGGGTGTTTCGTGCCCCCAAGTGGGTGGGCCAGGTGCATCAGCGTCTGCATCTTGGGGACTACCAGGAGGTCCACGATTTCCCGTCAGCGGCTGGCACGTTGATACAGGAGGCCTCCCCTGACAAGGAAGTAGGAGGAGGGGAGCCTCTGGTTCAGACTCTGGTTGAGCCCTCTATCTGACGCACCTGGGCCCAGCAGTGTTTCAGGCGGTCATCCTCCTTCTGCTCCTGCCCGAAATTCCCCTGCTGGTTTACCTGTTGGAACACAGACAAGAGGGGGTTAGGGTGTGTGGGCAGCTTACCTTCTGTCCCAGCGTCCTCCTTGCCTCGTGCCATGTTGGCCTGCCACACTCGTGCTTCCTTCACTCGCTGGGGCAGTTTCGGCAGGTCCAGCGTGGGGAGGATACACCCTACTGGCCAGGTTTTCTGGGCCTTCTTCGGCATCCCCTAGTCTGGCTCTGTCGGTCTGGGCTCGTCCTAGGGTGTCCCATAGTCTGGGTGGCTTTGGTGGGGTTGTCTGTCCTTGCCAAGCGCCAGGGTTGTCAGGGTGCGCTCCAGGGTGGTCAGTAGTTCCCTGGGTGTCCCTGGGGCTTGCATCCCCACAGCCTGGAAGCGGAGCTGTCTCTTCAGCACCACCGCGGCAGTCGCGGGAGGAGCGATCTTTGTATCTTGTGTGCCAGCTGCCAGCCTGTCGCCACAATACACACATACACACAAAAAAGAAAAAGAATACAGTGTCAGAGTGTGATGTGGTACTGCAATAGTGTGTAAACAGTGTGTAGATACAACAGCAGATTTGAGTGGGATTACAGTGGAAGTGCAGTGCAAACTTGCCAACATTGTAAATATTGTAAACCATGTAAAAAGCTGAAGTAAGGTGGCATACACAAATGCAAGTGGGTATGGATAATGGATGGTGGTAGTTCGACTATCGTTTAATTAGCTTCTACTTAAGAAGCTCGGCTGTTTAACTAGTATGCCTTGGAGGCGATGCTGTTCATTGTCCAGAATGGCTGTGAGGTTTTTGAGTGTCTTCTTTTTCACCACTACCTCAAAACCGTCCAGAGAGCATCCCAAGACTGAGCCAGCCTTCTTGATCAGATTGTTGAGTTTTTTTTTGGAAGCTCTAATGCTGCTTCCCCAGCATACTGCTGCAAAGAAGACTGCACTGGCTAAAGTTTATCGGGCAGATTTAGTGATTTGGGGGCCCTAGGCAAAATATAGGAATGGGGCCCTCATATCAGTATTTTAACATCGATAGTTACATTTTCCCCATGTTATTTATTTAGGCTACACAGATACTAGTCTTGTTATCTCAAAACTTGACAACTGCAACTCACTACTTTCGGGCCTCCCGGCCAGCTCCATCAAACCCTTTCAGATGATTCAGAATGCTGCAGCGTGCCTCATCTTCAACCAGCCCAAGAGAACCCATGTCACACCCCTCTTCATCTCCCTCCACTGGCTTCCTGTAGATGCCCACATCAAATTCAAGGCCTTGTTGCTCACCTACAAGACCTTGTCTGGAACAGCACCCTACTACCTCAACTCTCTCCTGAAGGCTTATGTTCCCTCACGCAATCTGCGATCGATTAGCGACCGATGTTTAGTAGTTCCCACTCAGCGTGGCACAAGGTCCCTTTCCAGAACCTTCACACTAACTGTTCCTCAGTGGTGGAATGAACTTCCAACCTCAATCCGGACCAAAGAATCTCTCACCATCTTCAAAAAACAGCTAAAGACCCACCTCTTCCGTGAACACCTAACCAACTCATAAAAAATAAAAATAAATAATTTTTGGGCACGTACACCTCTACTCTGTGCACTTTGCTTCTTCTGGAACTTCATGGATCTTGTATGGTAGCACTACTTGTATTGTTTTATGCTTGATATATCGCTTTGCTTATATTTTTCTCATTTGTAGGTCGCTTTGGATAAAAGCTAAATGAAAAAAATGTAAATGTAAATGTATTTAGCATTAATAGCAATAATCAGGGGTGAACTCGGACCAAAACTTGTCCCTGGACTTTCTGGCCCAGAGCGAACCACCACACCTGGCCCACAACATGCCACATTATATCACACTGGCATATAAAACAATCAAGACAGCATGTTAGCTAGTCAGGGGGCATCATCTGGGTGCAGTGTAGGAGAGCTGCACCACTCACCTGAATCAGGACTGAAACTTTATTACACTAACAATAATCCACACCTAATAATTTTACACCCACCCCAAAAAACATAGATCACTATTACTACTACTACTATAATAATATAATAATATTATAAAATTAATAATGTATTTTATTTTCTAATATTATGAATTTCATCTTGATATTAGGCCTATATTACTAAAGGCGTCTATTTCACTACAACAATTAACCAAGAGCAAACAATTAGTATGGTACAGTAGGACAGCAGCTTATCAAAATATTCCTCTTTTTTCTAAATTGTGGTAATATATAAACATATTTATTTGAAGTAGCACTGAACATGACTCCACATCTGAATGGCAAACTATCATCACGTGACATTAAACTCACCTACTGCCTCATTTGGGAGCAGGTCAGCAGAGCTTTAGGAGGGAATGAGGAGGAGGAGGAGAAGAAAGACGTATGCATATGAGAGTATGTGTGTGTGTGGATGAGAAAATTTATATTTGAAAGAGCATGTCTATGAGAGAGAGAGAGAGCCAGAGAGAGAGCCAGAGAGAGAGCGAGAGAGAGAGAGAAAGAGAGAGAGAGAGAGAGAGAGAGAGAGAGAGAGAGAGAGAGAGAGAAGTCTGCTGCCTGTCCCAGCCTCACTGTTATTTGGATGTAATGCTTGAATAATCTGTAATGTTAGAGCCGTCACCGATGCAGAACTACAACTTGCCTTCACGCCAAAGGCAAAATCTGTTAATTAAAACACTTTACAGGTTTTGTTAAAAACTTTTTGCTTTCCTCCCGCTTCCTCCTTTTTTAACACTTCTGTTTCACTTGATTTTTGCTCTGTCTGTACACTACATGTGACATTGCCGACATTTGTATGGATTTTTAGAAAAACATAATTAATTAGCGGAAGGTAAAAAAAAAATCTTAACCATAAGTTTATGCACCCTTTTGGGGGCCCTTGGTAGCTCGGGGCTCAAGGCCGTTGCTGACCTTTGCCTAGTGGTAAGTCCACCCCTGCAAGGTATCTGTAGGTGTCAACCAGCTCAGATACCTTGGTATACAGCTTGACAACAAACTGGCCTGGAACTTAAAATGTGTAATGTGAATTAATGTGATATTTTTATTATACGGTGGCTGAAATTTTTTTTTTGTTGGCCAGTGGTAGAAAGAATACAAAACTCATTGACTTCAGTGAAAGTACTGCTACTATAGTAATAATTCACTTGAGTAAAGGTGTTCAAGAAAATTTCTAAAGTAGGAGTAAAGAAGCCATTAGTGTAAAAAAAAAAAAAAAAAAAAAAAAAATACTTTACAAATTACATTTATACATGTGTACAACTGACACAACTAATCCAAAAATGTTCTATATTTGAGGAATGTATTTTTGAAAAAGCTATGTTAACTAAACAAGTGTATTATGCTGAAATGAACACCACTTTGATTGTAAAATGTCTACAACGAAAGGTATCAGTAGCAGGCTAGCTAATTTAGCCAAATGCTATTCTGTTCTCTGTAGCTTATTATTTTCATTAGCTGGCTATATATGAATTAGATACATGAATTAGCATGAGCTAACTAGTTCATGCTAATTCATATATATATATATATATATATATATATATATATATATATATATATATATATATATATATATATATATATATATATATATATTAATGTTGTAGCCCTAAGTCACTAAGGTCACATTTTCTCCATTCTGATGTTTGATATCGGCATTAACTGAAGCCCTTGACATGTATCTGAATAATTTTGTTCATGGTGCTGCTGCATCATGTTTTCTGATTTGCATAATTGAATGAATGTGCAGGTGTACATGTGTTCCTAAAAAAGTGGACAGTGAGTATATATTTCTTGTGTGCTTGTGCTTTAATATGTCTATTTTGTAGATTCCCATTCATGGCTCATGGATTATAATGCTGAGCAGGCAGTTAATTTGTAGCAATTATTACGTCAGCTCTCAAATGTGCATAGCAATAGCTCAAAGTGCAATATCCCACAAAAATTAATGCACAAACTGTAACACAAAGCACAAACAAAGCATTAAAGCACAAACTGTAACACAAGCTGTTGAAGTCATCAACAAGATAGTTTGTAATGCTGACCAATCAATGACTCACAGAATGGCCGAATGCAGACGGTCTCAATTAAAGCACCGAACAGGGACAAGATTGCCACAGCACTGCTTTAAATATCCCTATCTGTAAATATCTCAAAATATATAGTGCCCTCCACTAATATTGTTAGGCACCCTTGTTAAATATGTTCAAAGAATGCTGTGAAAATTGTCTTTATTGTTTAACCTTTTGATCTTTTGTAAAAAAAAAAAAAAAAAAAAAAATTACAAAAATACTCTGCTCTAATGTATATCAAACAATTGCAAACAAAACACTGGTTTATCAAAAGAATATCTTTGCTAAATATAGGAGTGCAACAATTATTGCCACCATTATGAATTCATATGAGAAAAATATATTTGAAGTATATTTCCATTGATAGTTCATATTTTTTAGTACACCTGGGTGACTAGAAAGAGGAAATTTTTCAACCATGACTTCCTGTTTTACAGGGGTATAAATATGAGGTTACACATAGGACAAACACCCTTAGTCATTCATAACAATGGGTAAGACAAGGGACTATAGCTGGATGACTTGGAACATGAAATTGATCAACCATGACTTCCTCATTCACAGGGGTATAGCTATCAGGTAACACATAGGCCAAATTCCCTTAGTCATTCATAACAATGGGTAAGCCCAAGGAATATAGCTGTGATGTGCGGCAAAAGATTGTTGAGCTTAACATAATGGGAAGTGGCTATAAGAAAATAGCACAAGCATTGAAAATGCCCATTTCCACCATATGGGCAATAATTAAGAAGTTCCAGTCAACTGGAAATGTTATGAATCGTGTCGCATGGACGAGTATCCATTTAGTGTCCATATTGTCTCATTGCACTGTGACGAGGATTGTCCAAAAAAATCTCCAAGGATCACTTGAATTGGAGAATTGCAGAAGTTAGTTGCATCTTGGGGTCAGAAAGTCTCCAAAACTACAATCCAAAGTCACCTATATGACCACAAGTTGTTTGAAAGGGTTTCAAGAAAAGACCCTCTACTCTCATCCAAAAACAAACTCAAGCGTCTTCAGTTTGACAGACACTACTGGAACTTCAAATGGGATTGGGTTCTATGATCAAATGAAAACAAAATAGAGCTTTTTGTCAATAAACACCAGAGGTGGTTTTGGCGCACACAGAGAGGTAGCCATATGGAAAAGTACTTCATGCCCACAGTTAAATATTGTGGTGGCTCTTTAATGTTTTGGTGCTGTTTTTCTGCCAGAGGACCTGGACATTTTGTTAGAATACGTGGCATAGTGTACAAATATCAACAGATGAACACCTGACTGCCTCTGCCAGAAAGCTTAAAATGGGCCATGGATGGATCTCCCAGCAGGACAATGATCCAAAACATACATTAAAATCAATGCAAACATAATTTACTGACCACAAAATCAAGGTCCTGCCATGGCTATTCCAGTAACCTGACTTGAAACCCATAGAAAACCTGTGGGGTGAACTGAAGAGGAGAGGACACCAGTGTGGACCTTTAAATTTTAAGTATCTGGAGAGATTCTGTATGAAGGAATTGTCTCAGATCCCTTGTCATACATTCTCCAACCTCATGCGGCATTATAGGTGACTGACGCCTACAGATGTGGCCTTAAGAAATGTATGTTTTGTCATACAGGATCATGAAGCGTATCATGCAGCTTGCCGCAAGGCCAGTTTCTTAGAATTAAGTACATATGTGACACTTTACAGAATATCCACCCGGTGGCTCACGGACTCAAATGCTACCACTAGTGCCAAACTGAATCTCACGTAAGGAGTGCGTAAGGTGTGAGGCGAACATGCTAACCACTAAGCCACCGTACATATCATAAATATCATCATCTGTTTTTACTGGAACATCGTCAGAACATTGAACAAATATTGTTAGCTTTTATGATAAATTTATTATCTTATTTTTGAAACGTGCTCTTGTATCCAGTCCGCTTGCTCAGAGCTCAGAGCATGAACCAGCGTTGACCAGTATGGGAGGCAGACGCACTAAATAAAATTAAAGTATAAAGCATACCATAGGTCGCTAGTGTGTCTCTTGAGGCCACGGGAGTGATGTACCAGCTAGCATCTGTAACTGTTCAATGAAATTATGAAATTACTGTCACTATAAGTTTAACACTATAATAAGCTCTTTTTTAATCGAATGCTATGGGAAAAATATGTTAGTATATTGTTTGCATTTCATAGTCTTATTGAGCAACTTACTTACCGACCTATTTTCACTGACCCACAAGTTACAACTGTGACCAAAAAAAAAAGTTTTTTGAAAAGTTAGTGAAAGTATCACTAAAGTTTTAAAAACTTTTTATAATAAAAGGAATGCAATTTGTTTCACTGGGCAATCCAGGGAGTAAAATGCATATGATCACTTACTGTAGCTTGAATAGCTTATGAGTAGCTTTAGATTCACATGCAAATTTAACAGGTGATTAATGGGTACGCTTGCAGAAGTTTCGTCATTTGATACATTGCGAGCCACCAGTTCAATGATCTACATCAGCAGTTTCTTTTGCCCAACACTGTACCCCTTTATTCTCCAGTAATATCCCCATTCTTTCTGAGATTGCCAGAAACCCCAAACACTTCTTCAAATTCACAACATCACGTTCGCCAGTCTCTCCTCCTGGATGTGATTGTACCCGGTGTGTGTTTAAATGTGTCCCTGGAGAAAAATAAATAAATTACATCTAGATTCTGCGGGATCAGATAGGAGACCAAGGCCAGTACACTTTTCTGTGCTTTTGTTTAAGAATCTAATTCCACATAGCAGTTAAAAAATGTAATAAAAAATAATTATTGAATGTATTTTTTGTAAGAACTATTAATTCTTTCTTAATTCTGTATGGCTGATTTAGCTAACTGATTTAGCTGATTTAGTCTGATTTAGATAACTAAATCCTCAATGCCCATTTCTTGAATTGATTAAGCTGCTGCTGCTTTCTATTTTTGTGATAATCATGCATTTTTATATATATATATATTTTTTTTACAATAAATACATGTTGTTCTCAAAATGATATTTTATTCTTATAATGCTACGACTTTTTTCAACAACAGGAGGACTAAAGCCCAAGGCTAGCTATGCCTACAAGACAGTGTTTCTTAACACCTTCAATGTGGAAATGAATTACAATCCCATGAAGCACTGGAAATGATATAATCAAATAAAAAACCATACAGAAATAAAAAAAACTATGAGCTGCTTTTACTATTCAGTACACGTCTTCCATTTATTTGTTTATTTTAATTAAAACTTTAGTTTTATAATAAAAGAAATTAATATAGGCTACAGGCATGATTATATTTTTGTTTCGTTATGTTGTATTAAGTATAGACAATAATGTGTTGCAATTTAAACATATAAAATGCTGCTTGAATGTACTACTAATTCTTTCATTCAATGGCTTGGATGCTTTACAATCACCCAGACTGCTGTAGTTTTATTCTTCACTTTGATATCACACAGGAGGGGGTAGTATGTCATTTATCCCTGAGAGGTGATAATAGTGCGGGGAAGGGGAGATCCACATATCAATAAATAACTGAGGAAAAAGTAGCATGATTCATCCTCTTCAAATACACAAGAATTTCTTTGTTGTTGAACCCAATCTCACTGAAGCCCTAAGCGGCCACATGCATCATTATTATTATTTTCTTTGTTGTTTTCTCGTGATCTCTGACATAACCAAAAGCTGTTTTCTCATGACGTGATTTTATCCAGAGAAAATCTTGCGCTTTGTGAATGGGACTGGTATTATATGCACATTGGCACCTTCCCATGTGAGATGGACTTTATCTCCTCATTAAGAGAGAGGGGTGTCCCCTTCTCAAGTGTTGGGCACTAATGTGGAAGTTGTCAATTCTGCAGGGTTGACGTACTTTTGTAGGCCACGCCAGAAGTTAGCATCACCCTGGTTCCCTCAACAAAAAACTAATAGGATTTTTCCATTGGCTTTTGGATTACTGCAGGAAGTAATCTCTGTGACCAACAAAAGTTTATGATTCTTACATGTTTTCTTTTTAATGAAGATAATCATCACAAATTAACACAGCTTTTATGAATTTTGAAGCCTAAATACAATCGGCAGAAGCAAAAGCTAATGTTAGCTTATAAATTAACTACAGCACGGTTCACTGACTTCAATGTCACCACCGCTATGCTTCCGATAACTCTTTCAATCTTTACTTAAAAAAAAAAAAAAAAAAAAACACAATTGGAAAAAACTATAAACTGATAAATCTACAAGTTTGAATTGGAATAGAGCCAAGTATAAACACAAGGCTGTAGTAGATGAGATTTCCTGTTCGGTGTGATGACGTTTAATTTCCCCAGTATCCTCTGTAGTACCATTTAGCCACTTGTTAGCAGTCATCTTTTTCAAGACAGGTAAAAGCTTAACAAAATAATGAGTGGGGTATTACTGATGTATTTTATGTTGTAGTATAAAATGTGAACATATTTTGACAATGTATTAACCACAGACCTTATTTCAGGCATTTAACCAAAAACCCATCTGACACAAAACAGTGACTTTGGGACAATGGATGACGAGTACACATAAAAAATTAAGTTGAGTTCAGGAGAAAACAACTTTTGTTATGTCGATTGTTATGCGGCTTAGGGGTTCGGTACAATCCTAAAGTCAGATTCAACTAAATCCTTGCCATTCATTTCTTGCATTGATTAAGCTGCTGGCTCGGCTTTCTATTGTTGTGATAATCATCCCGCTGTTCTACCATTAATATGTGTTATTCTCAAAATGATACTTTGTTTTCATAACGCTATTACTTTATTCTCAGTATATTGTGACCTCAACCTCATAATGCTACATTTTTATTTTTGACATGTGTAGACGGTCCACCTGCTCAGAGCAGGGCTCGAACCAGTGTTGACTGGTATGGGAGGCGGATCTGCTAAAGAAAACCCTTATATGTACAGCCTATAGCATACTGTAGGTTGCGAGTGTCTCTTGAGGTCAGGGGAGTGATGTCCCAGCTAGTCTCCATTACTGTTAAATTTAATGATGAAATTACTATCACTATAAAATTAACACTATAATAAAACAGTGGTCAAATATCAGAGCCTTAGCTTTTAAATAACATATTGTCAGTCAAGATGAGGTAATTCATTTAACTGTTCAATGTAGTTGTCATGATTCCAAGGTGGAGATGGATGCAAATGCAGAACTTCTTTAATTAATAACACAACCAAACACAAAATAAGATCTATGAATCATCAGCAAAACACTAAGGCTAAGAATAAACATAAACCAAAGAGCATGAACCCAGCAACAGGGACAATGGCAAAAAAAAGACAAACATGAGACAAAGAATGCAGAATGCTGGCCCTCTGGGCAAAATGTATTCACAACCCCTTGGGTCCCGAGTCAGGCCTTGTTCAACCGAGAGCAGGCATGAGGTTGGGGCAGGCTTGCTGGGGTCACTAGACAGCACCCATGTGTGGGAAGCTGGGTCATCAGCTTCAGCAGGGTGAGAAGTCAAAGCGACGTCCTCAGCGGAACAGGAAGGCAGAACTTGGTCGGCCATAGCAGCAGACTCTGTTGTGAGCAGAACTTGGTTGTCTGTGTCAGCAATTCAATTCAATTCAATTCAATTTTATTTGTATAGCGCTTTTTACAATAGACATTGTCTCAAAGCAGCTTTACAGAAATATCAACATGGTATACAGATATTAAAGGTGCGAATTTATCCCAACTGAGCAAGCCACTGAGTGGCGACGGTGGCAAGGAAAAACTCCCTAAGATGTTTTAAGAGGAAGAAACCTTGAGAGGAACCCGACTCAGAAGGGAACCCATCCTCATCTGGGTAACAACAGATAGTGTGAAAAAGTTCATTATGGATTTATATGAAGTCTGTATGGCGTTAGGAGCAGCCGTAGTCCCAGCAGTCTGGAATTAAAGAAGATTTGAGCTCCATCCAGAGGCAGAAAGGATCTGGATCTCTAGTATCTCCATAAATTCGTGTGGGGCTCGGCGAAAGGAGAGAGGGAGAAAAAAAGATAATTATGACTGCGAAGTAGTAGAACAGAATCTAGTCAGGGTAGGCTTGAGTAAACAAATACGTTTTAAGCTTAGACTTAAACACTGAGACTGTGTCTGAGTCCCGAACACTAATAGGAAGACTGTTCCATAACTGTGGGGCTCTATAAGAGAAAGCTCTTCCCCCTGCTGTAGCCTTCACTATTCGAGGTACCGTCAGATAGCCTGCATCTTTTGATCTAAGTAGGCGTGGCGGATCATATAAAACCAAAAGGCGCTTAGATATTGTGGCGCGAGACCATTTAGTGCTTTATAGGTTAATAAAAGTATTTTATAATTAATGCGAGATTTTACTGGGAGCCAATGCAGTATTGATAATATCGGTGTGATATGGTCGTATCTTCTAGTTCTAGTTAGGACTCTAGCAGCTGCATTCTGGACTAATTGGAGTTTATTTATATTCCTACTGGAACATCCAGACAGTATGGCATTACAGTAATCTAGTCTAGAGGTGACGAATGCATGAACTAGTATTTCCGCATCATGTAGTGACAATATGTTTCTTAATTTAGAAAAATTTCTGAGATGAAAGAAGGCTATCCTAGTAATATTATCTACATGAGCATCAAATGATAGGCTGGAGTCAATAATCACTCCAAGGTCTTTAACTGCTGTACATGAAACAGAAAGACCATCCAGAGTAACCATGTGATCAGAAAGAATACTTCTAGCTACACGTGGGCCTAATAAAAGTATTTCTGTTTTATCAGAATTAAGTAGAAGGAAGTTAATTAACATCCAGCAGACTCGGGCATGATCAGCACTTGGTTGGTGTCGGTTTCAGGTGTGAGCAGCACCTGGTTGGTTGTGACGTCGGTTTCAGGCATGAGGAGAACTTGGTTAGTCATGACGTCTTCTTCAGCCATGAACTGACCGTCCTCTCTGAGGTTCAGGTGTGGAGCGGTCTCTTCTGCACCGTAAAGAGATGACATGATATCCCCAGCCTGACTTGAATGCGGAGCGATGGCTACTGCACAGCCAGTGGGAGGTACAAAGCTCAAGGCGGAGCCTGAGAGGGAAGCGACATTCCTCATGACGCTAGAGGAGGGAGTGCCGCACTCCGCAAGGTCCGAGGGGGGAGCGAAGTTCTCCGTGAGGCCAAAGGGAGGATCAAAGATTTCCACGAGGCTAGAGGGCGGAACTATGCTCTCTGTGAAGCACGAGGGGGGAGCGATGCCCTCTGTGGAGCAGGAAAGGGGAGCAACATACGGGATGAAGCAAAGAAAAGGAGCGACGTCTTCAGCGAAGCAGGAAGGCAGAGCAATGTCCTCAGCAAAGCAGGAAGGCAGAGCGACGTCCTCAGCCTAGCAGGATGGTAGAGCAACGTCCTCAGTGGAGTAGAAAGGCGGAGTGATGTCCGAAGCAGAGCAGAGAATAAAATATGAGCTCTTGGCCATACCGGGACGCGGAGCAACATCTTCAGCTGAACAGGGTGACTGAGCAGCGTCCTCAGCTGAATAAGAATGCTGAGCGGTATCCTCAGACGAGCAGGGAGGCTGAATGACATTCTCCGTCGACTCGGCATGCTGGACAAGATCCACAGTGGGGGAGGGAAGTTGGGAGATGGTTCCAGCCTGGTTGGAAGGCTCCCCTTTGGTATAACCTCTGGACGGAGTTACATCACGTCGAGCCAATCCCTACTGTTTTTGATGAAGGAGAATTTTCCCTCCTTCTCCCACCTCAGCTTTAATTTTTCATACAGGGCCTCTTGGACCCTGAAAAATTCTGCTGCATCCATGCTGTAGTGGTCTTACGTTCTGTTACGATTTCAAGGTGGAGATGGATGCAAGTGCAGAATTTCTTTTATTAAGAGCACAACCAAACACAAAACAAGAACTATGAATCAGCAGCAAAACACTATGGCTAAAAATAAACATAAACCAAAGAGCATAAACACAGCAACAGGGACAATGCCAAAGAAAGACAAACGTAAGACAAAGAATGCAGTGCAAACTGTGGCTATATATACACGAGTTTTCGTTAAGTGATTCAGGTGCAGGTGGTCATGTGACTGTGATGCAGTGGCTGCTGGGAACTGTAGTTCAGAGTTCCTTCTCTGATTACATGACAATAATGTAATGTCATGTTCACTACAGCTTTAGAAATCAGTTTGTTCGCTCAAAGAATGTGACACAACTGCCACCTAATGGTCTTGTCTTATCTCGCCAGTGTTGACTGACTGAGTGATGTACCACGGCATACTGCAGGATCACATTCTCTTTCTTGCACATTGTTAATGGCCACATCTGTATAAGACTCAGAGCTGTTATATTGGCAAAGGGAGGTAGCACAAAGTGTGGTCTAAAAGGGTACCAATAATTATTATACACCTATATTTAACAAAGATATATTTTTTGATAAACCTGTGTTTTGTTTGCAATTGTTTGATATCCATGAGAGCAGAGTATTTTGGTGAATTCTTTTAACAAAAGATCAAAAGGTTAAACAATAAAGACAATTTTTCAAAGCCTTCTTTGCTCATATTTACCAAGGGTGCCAATATTAGTGGAGGGCACTGTACTGATATGTGCATTATGACTCTAAAGCCATGGTGACGTGAGGTTTCTTTACGAACTCCATTAACTGCTATGTTATCGGCAGATATCAAATTCTACTGCTTCCCAAGTCAATCAACTGAAAGGCTTTAATCATCTCGCAATTAAATTTCTCCAGGAACATGGCTCCATTATGAATTGAGACACTGCCTTGTGTGGTCACATTATTAAACTAATTGGGAGGATACTGGAGGCAGACAGAAGAGGACACGTCATCCCCATTAGATGCAAGGAATTAAAAACTTCTTGTTGGGGAAATTGAGGTAATATAAGGATAAGAACAACCAGAGTTATAATCCTAGGAATATTGCCACATTATTTTGTACTGTATGTATTGCATCATGTCTGACAATTAAGACAGTTAAATACATAGTTTAACTTTCACTCCACATTACCGAAGTGTAGCACCAATAGTGTTGCAGGACAATGATACCCATCAGCTTCTGCACATAACATGACCACGAGCACCTGAATCACGCTTATGTATAATCAGTGCAAGTATTTAAGTCCTGTCTTGTGTAACACTCAGAGTCAAACTTCTGTTGTTGTTGTTTGTTATTGGGTTCAGCATCGTAATGTTACTATGCTAATCTTGTTCTTGTTCTTTAGCCAATGGGGTGGCCTCTCTGGACCTGTCCATATCAGAGGCATGACATGAACAGCACATCAGCGTCAAGCAACGTTCATGCCAGAGGCCAACCAGGCAGCCTCCCAAGGGACAACCACGCCAGAGGACAATGAGGTGGCCCCACAAGCCATGCTTGAGGCCAACGGTGCCTGGTGACTCTGGTGAGGACGTCATTGTCCCAATGAGGAGGTGGCTCTTGCCTACTGCACTGGGGATTTCATCATGTTTGGTCCTTGCTGGCTGCTGGGACCCCATCAGTCCACTGACATTTTACCGGGTGGTACAGGACCCCCTTGAAACCTGAGTAGACACGTCAGGAACCACCCCTTAACAAAGAGGTTCTGTCAGGTTAATATTGATAGCAGTGCAGGACTAGAATCGTCAGCCCCTGCACACACAATCACGTCATATACCACATCACATGACCACAAGCATCTGAATCACATTTATGTATAATTAGCATAGAGTCAAGCTTCTCTTGTTACCATGTTAATATTGTTCTTGTTCATTACCTAGTTTATATATTCTTTAAAACTTTATTAACCCTTGTGCATCAATTAAAAAAGTTACACATAGGCCCATAGAGGACAAAAATGTCCATGTCTAAAAACTGCCATAAAAATATTATATATGAATTTTTTTTCCACTTTCACTGATGTAGACTTTTTTTCTTTTTCCACCAGCATCAGTTCTAATCATAACTACTAAACAATCATTGATTTTCAGAATTGTAACCCTTTAAATGCTGGTTTGTTTACATAATGCCACAGATTTTTTTTATGAAAAAAAGAAAAATAGTAATTATTTTCCATATACTAAATGCTAAGCACATTTTCTTAATTTGATTATTACAGTCTTTGATGTGTCAGTGATTAACAACTATATTAATTTTGATGCATTCATATTTTTTATGCAGTGTCAGATTAAAAAAAAAAACCTACCACTCAGGTCCATAAAGGCCAAAAATTTCCATGTCAAAAAAACTGTCATAGAAATATTATATATTAATATTTCTTTCCACTTTCACTGACTTTGATTTTTTAGCAGCATCAGTTCTGATCATAACTACCAAACATTCATTCATTTTCATAATTTTAACCCTTTAAATGTGGGTTTCCTTACATAATGCAAAAATCCTTAAAGCTCAGTAACCTTCTTTGACTCATGGGATTGTGATTTCCAGTACAATATAATATCTTTCTTTCAAACTATTCACACACACACAACATTTTCAGTACACACATACAAACCACAACTCTGATATCCATACAAACACACCCACACAATTATAGCTGCATTATTTATTCAGTTGGTCTGAAGCGCTCTGTAATACAGCAGAATCAGAAAAAATGGAAAAGCATGTACAAGTGAATCTCAAAAAATTAAAATATCTTGGAAAAATAATTTTTTCCCTGTAATTTACTTTAAAAAGTGGAACTTTCATACATTCTAGATTCACTACACATAAAATGAAATATTTCAAGCCTTTTTTGTTTTAATTTTGATGATTACAGCTAACAGCTCATGGAAGTCAAAAATCTAGTATCTCAAAAATATTAAAATAAAGAATCTCTAATAGAAAAATGTTGAACTTCTGAAAAGTATGCTATTTTATTCACTCAATTCTTGGTCAGGGCTCCTTTTGCATGAATTACTGCATCAATGCAGCGTGGCATGGAGGCAATCAGCCTGTGGCACTGCTGAGGTGTTATGGAAGCCCAGGTTGCTTTGATAGCGGCCTTCAGCTCGTCTGTATTGTTCGGCCTGGTGTCTCTCATAGATTCTCTATGGGGTTCAGGTCAGGCGAGTTGGCTGGCCAATCAAGCACAGTAATACCATGGTCAGCAAACCAGTTACTAGTAGTTTTGTCACTGTGGGTCAAGTCCTGCTGGAAAAGGAAATCAGCATCTCCATAAAACTTGTCAGCAGATGGAAGCATGAAGTGCAGATGAAATGGCACTCCAAATCATCACTGACTGGTGGAAATTTCACACTGGACTTGGATTCTGTGCCTCTCCACTCTTCCTCCAGACTCTGGGATCTTGATTTCCAAATGAAATGCAAAGTTTACTTTCATCTGAAAAGAGGACTAAGGACCACTGAGCAATAGTCCAGTTCTTTTGCTTCTTAGCCCAGGTAAGATTCTTCTGACATTGTCTCTGGTTCAGGAGTGGCTTGACACTAAGAATGCGACATAGATTTTTGATTTCCATGAGCTGTAAGCTGTAATCATCAAGATTAAAACAAAAAAAGGCTTGAAATATTTCACTTTATGTGTAATGAATCTAGAATATATGAACGTTCCAGTTTTTGAATTAAATTATGAAAAAAATCAAATAAAATAACTTTTCCATGATATTAAATTTTTTTTAAATGTACCTGTATTTTCCCCACAGGCTAAACCCGAGAAAATAGTACACATTTCAGGAAATAAAAAAAATCAATGTTTTGAAACCTTGTCAACAACATAAAAGCCTATTAACACAGAATACATGATTTTATACTTAAACATCATGGGGATTAAATATTGCAGTTTGAATGGATTTCAATGGGGACATTTTTGTCCTTAAGGTCCTGAGTGTAACTATTTTGTGTACCTAGTTTAAAACAAATTTATGAAAGCAAATGAGGGTGAAATAGTTCAATAAAAATGCATACCTTTTGCTAAATGTATGCTGTTTGCATTAACACAGACAAAATGATTAAAAGAATGAAAATGAAAAAGACAAAAATGTCCATAAGGATGCACAAGTGTTAAAATTCCCTTCACTTGCATCAGATTCCAACTCAGTTCTGTGACAAAACCAAAGTAAATTTATTAATGCATGTGGCTTTTTATCTTGTTGTAACCCAGCTTTGATGCAGGCACAGAAAGATTACAGAATCTTGATTTCTTCTGTTTTTGTGTATATCTCATTAAATAGTTGTAGATCTTCAAATGAAATACAACATTAAACAACGGCAACCTAAGTAAACACACAATAATTTATTTATTTATTTATTTTATTGAAGCAAAAAACAGTTATCCAACATCTATCACTAATGTGAAATACTAATTGCCCACTTAAACTTAAAATCTGTTTGTGCCACCTTTAGTAGCAATAACTGCAACCATAAACCTCTGATAACTGGACCTCAGTCTTTCAATTACTTCTAGGACTAGGACTTACTCCTATGTTTTGAATCATTGTCTTACTGCATAATCCAGTTTTGCTTGAGTCTCAGCTTACAGACTGAAGAGCTGACCTACTCCTTTAGGATTTTCTGGTAGAAAGCAGAATTTATGCTTCCCTCAATTATTGCCACCATCACACTGCCACCACCATGCTTGACTGTAGGTATGATGTTCTTTTTGAATTCGGTGTTTGATTTAGGCAAGATGTAACAGGACCCCTGTCTTCCATACAGTTCCACTTTCAACTCATCAAGGTGTGTTTAGCAAAATTCAGACGAGCCTTAATGTTCTTTTGGGTTAGCAGTGGTTTTCGCCTTGCCACCTTCCCATGGATGCCATTTTTGCCCAGTGTCTTTCTGATAGTGGAGTCATGAACAGTGACCTTTATTGATGCAAGAGAGGTGTGTAGGTTCATTGATGTTGTCCTTGGCTCTTTTGTGACTTACTGGATGAGTAGCTTCTGTGCCCTTGGAGGAATTTTGGAAGGTTAGCTACTTGTGGGAAGGTTCACTACTGTGCCGGGTTTTTCCAATTGGACATAATGTTCTTTGGAGTCCCAGAGCCTTCCAAATAGCTTTTTAACCCCTCCCAGACTGATGTATTTCACTCACCTTCTTCCTCATCATTTCTGGAATTTCTTTCAATTTTGGCATAGTGTGTTACTGAGTAAGACCTTTTAACCAACTTCATACTGTTGAAAAAGTTCTATTGATGTGTTGATTTGATTGAACAGGATTTACAGTAATCATGCCTGGTTGTGTCTAGTCCAGCTGAACCCCATTTTGAATGTGGTTTCATAGATTTGGGGAATTAGTAACTACAGGGGCAAATACATTTTCACACAGGTCCAGTTGATATTGGATAACTTTTTTTGCTTCAATAACATTTGAATTATCATTTAAAAATAACATTTGAAGAACATTCAAATAACTTTATCATTTAAAAACTGTATTTTGTGTTTACTCAGGTTGGCTTGGTTTTAACTTAGATTTTGTTTTAATTTCTGAGACAATTTAGTATGTGATATACACAAAAACAGAAGAAATCAAATACTTTTTTCACAGCACTGTACACAGAACTTGAATATTGATACTTCTGATCATATCTTTAAAAACAGCAAACTGGGCTGAATAAAACACAATATGGATGATCTTTTTTCATTTTAGTGATAAAGGCACTTAGTAATTGTTGATTGTTGTTTCAATACTTCAATGCAGTATGTGCTAATGGTCAGTGCACAGCAGAATTCTTCTTCTACAAATTCTAATTTGTTCCATTGAGTCATTACATTAACTCTGAACGAAAATAGCAACCTGATCAATTGCCACCATAAGTTGGAGATGGACACATTAATTTTATTATTTCCATCAACATTCTTATATCTCATCTATTTTATATTCCTTCCTGTCTCTATTTTTTATTGACTTATACTCATTCACTATGGATGCAATAACAAAGTAGACATTTTCATCTGGTGCAGTGCCAGCCAGCTTGTAGCTGGTTCAAATGTAAGCTTTTTAACTTGTACCTTTTCCCCCCTCTCTCAACTCAGTCACTACCACTGCTGAACAAATTTGGTATTCAGAGTTGCCCTTATACAGCACTTGCACACTTTATGCCCAGGCACTTTATTACAGACCATACTGACCATAAATACTGATTAATGATTCATGAATGGGGATGTAATGGAGCAAGCTGTTTCTCTTGCTGTAATTGAGTGGAGCCCTTCTGGTGAGTTTGGGCCATTAATGTGTACCACTGATCAAAGAGCAAAAACCAGTCTCCAGAAGGTAGATGATGCATTGGAGG
Organism: Ictalurus punctatus; assembly: GCF_001660625.3. Taxonomy (NCBI): domain Eukaryota; kingdom Metazoa; phylum Chordata; class Actinopteri; order Siluriformes; family Ictaluridae; genus Ictalurus; species Ictalurus punctatus. The sequence goes on from NC_030423.2 coordinate 5,561,256, forward strand.
AAAGAGATAGCAAGACCCAACATCAAGGCTTTTCGACTATGTCATTAGGATACCTTTGAAAACAGGAATATGAACATCTACTCTCTTAAACTTTGCTCTTGAGAGGTCCTTACAGCATCTGGGTCTATCCACTGTTGGACCAACTTTAGCAGGTAAGTCTCCAACAGTTTTTAAAATAAAAAATAAAATAAAAAACTTATTATTGTCAAAGAAGTGAAACATCAAAAAGTAAAAGAGGGCTCCCTGTAATTTAGCCTTTTTGATTTCGGACGGACACTGGAAAAATTTTGGAGAGATGAAATCATCAGTTCTGCCTGGAGACATTGGGATATAAAGTGAGAAATATATCCCCAGAAAAAAAAGATTTGATTTTGGAAAACACACAAACACGCACTCTTTACTTTAAGCCTTTTCACCTGCTTGTTTCTGTGGTTCGTGTGTTTTCTGTAACCCCTCAAGAAGCCCTTACTTGATACCTGCCTATGTTAGCATGGTTGATGTCTTGACAAGTCTCCTCTCCTGCTTTGTCTTCCAACAATCCTGTCACACTTCACCAGCACTCCAATTCCCTGACTTAGCTGTCAAAAAATGACATTTAATTTCCACACCTCTCCTCCTTTTTTATTTTCAAGTAGAATTTCGTTATTTTCATTCTGGTACAGCACTTTCTCTGGGCTCCTGTGCTGTCATGCTGTATTGATATATCTGACAGTTTGTGAAGCATTAAAAAGAGAACAGATTAACATACTGTTCACTTGAGAAGGCTAAGATTCAATAGGGTACATGATATTCTTTTACTAAATGCTGTATGTGCATGTAGATTTGTACAATACCTGTCTCCAAGTGTCAAGGATATGTGTGAGTTCAAGCTACAATAGAGTGAAGGTGAAGTTGACATGCTGTGAGAGAACAACTATTATATAGTTGTCACCCCCCCCCATAATGGTCATTAGGTGTAAGAGGATAAGAATGCCTCTGAGCAAGATTGGTTGGGTGATAAAATTGACAAATTTCTATTGTTTCAGGACTTATTAACACATAATGTTTGTTATAGAGTAAATTATAGTAAATTACACAGAAAGGGGAATTATTAATTGATTTTGAGAGAAATAAGATGACTATAAATGTGGGTTATTAGTGAAAACAAAGTAGTCACCAGCAGTATGCGCAGCGAAATAGAGATGCTCCAGTTATATTGTGTAACCTTCATTTATATAGTGTGCGGCTGTGGCTCAGGTGGTAGAGCGGGTTGTCCACTAATCGTAGGGTTGGTGGTTGGATTCCCAGCCCATGTGACTCCACATACTGAAGTGTCCTTGGCCCACTGAGGCCCAAGTTGCCCCCGTTGGCAAGTTAGTGCCTTGCAGCTCTGCTACCATTGGTGTGTGCCAGTGTAAAGTGCTTTGGATAAAAGTGCTATACTGTATAATTGCAGACCATTTCTCTGGTGCAATTGAATGATTTGTGTTCTGAGTATAAATTCAACAGGATTAAATGTTGAGAATGTTATGTGATTATACACTGAGGGCGTAGTTGTTTGTCTCAATGTGAACATTAAAAGTATTAAGCTTGTCCGGATGCTCTTATGTGAAGAAACAGTGATAGTATAATTGAGAAATATTGTACTATGCAAACAACAGAATTAAGGGAATGTGAGAGGGTTCTCAGTTCGTAGATGTAAATGGTGACTTTTCCAGGTATACCTAGGTTAAATTTGGTGTTCCACAAGGTTTTTTTTACTGCTTTTTACTTTATTTATGCTACCTCTGGGTCAAATTATTCATAAATGTGGAATTAGCTTCCACTATTATGCTAATGATACACAGCTGTGTGTTTCAGCAAAGCCAGATGACAAGACAGCAGCTGCATAAAGTTGAGGAATGTGTAAAGGTCTTTCTGTTTTGTCATGTACAGCAGTAAAAGACTTTGGTGTGATTATTGACTTCAGTCTTTCATTTTATGCTCATGTAGATAATATTACTAGGATAGCCATCTTTCATCTCAGAAATATTGCTAAGATAAGAAATATAATGTCACTACACGATGCAGAAATATTAGTTCATGCTTTCATCACGTCTAGGTTAGATTATTGTAATGCCTTACTGTCTGGATGCTCCAGTAGGTGCATAAACAAGCTCCAGTTAGTACAGAATGCAGCTGCAAGAGTCCTTACTAGAACCAAAAAATATGATCACATCTCCCTGATCTTATCCACACTGCATTGGCTCCCAGTAAAATCTCACACTGATTATAAAATACTACTATTGACCTATAAAGCACTAAACAGTCTTGCGCCACAACACCTGAGCGGACTGGTCTTCTATGATCTGCCATGCCTACTTAGATAAAAATAATTTTAAAAATTTGTTGGTACCTCGAACAGTGCAGGCTACAGCAGGGGGAAGAACTTTTTCGTACAAAGCCCTGCAGTTATGGAACAGCCTTCCAACTAGTGTTCAGAACTCAGACACAGTCTCTGTGTTTAAGTCTAGGCTGAAAACATATTTGTTTACTCAAGCTTACCATGAATAGAATTTCTTTTACGCAAAGTACACAGTCTTATCCATCACTGGCTAGTAAGCATACATAATAATCTATCCCTCTGTTTACCTCCATCTCCCTCTCTCCTTCTCTCAATCCACATATGATTTTATGGAGACACCAGTGATCCTGACCCTTTCTGCTCTCTTGACCTGCCTGACCCTACCTCTGGATTGAGCTTTCATCAACTGGAGGCTACAGCCTGGAGATTGATTAGGATGAAGCTTGAAGTACCATGGAAATGGTTTTGGACCTCAATTCCACATGGACTTTCTCGCTGTGGTTGCTGGGACTATGGCTGCAACTATGGCCTTGGGACTGCAATTACCACATGCAGTTTTGCACTCAGGCCTCCTTTGGTGAATAGTGAACTAGTTCAACAAACAGACTTCATGTTAAAACCATAATGAACTTTCTTTTACTTTCACACTATCTGTTGTTACCCAGATGAGGATGGGTTCCCTTCTGAGTCTGCTTCCTCTCAAGGTTTCTTCCTCATTTCATCTTAGGGAGTTTTTCCTTGCCACCGTCGTCACCGGCTTGCTCAATAGGGATGAACTCACACACTTAAAATCTGTATCCTGTGTTTATATGTTTCTGTAAAGCTGTTTTGAGACAATGTCCATTGTTAAAAGGGCTATACAAATAAAATTGAATTGAATTGAATTGAACTTGATACAGGAAGTGTGTAGCGGGGCGAGGATGCCCTCCTCTCTCGTGTACTCTCTGATCAGACTAGATTTCACTTTCTCTTTTCTTAAAAATTTCAACTTGAAGGTCACATTTCTAACATATGGGATGCAGTAAAAAAGACTAAGATGAATGAAGAATATATTATGTAATCGGGAACAAAACCATGTACGGATAAGACATGAGGTATTATGTTAAAACATAATAAATCTAACATAAAACAGATAATCAATGTAGTTGTCACCCAATAAGATAGTGATTTCTTTGTTCTCTACAAGTTACATAATTCAAGAATGTAACCATAAATACTACTGTTTTTCATTTCAATCATCATAGCACTCTGAGGTAAGGTATAGTATGGTAGAGTAAGAGTGGCTACCCAGGCTCATGAGAAATTGCTGATTGAATAAAATATTTGCTTAAGCATATTCAAGTGTTCGCAATGGTTTAACAATTTCAACCACTGTCTTTAGTCATATCCTTCTATTTCTTGTCATTCCTGCTCTCGTAAAGGCTGAAAAAGCAGAGAGGTCAATGAACAGCTTAAGCTCATATGTATTTCTCAGGTCATGAGCATATGTTGAGCATTTCCAGCTATCTGGGTTAAATCTAATAGTTATTGTTAGTAACCAAAGACTTAGAATACACAGTTTCTGTCTCTGTTTTATGAGGGTTGACACAAAGCAGTTGATTGGGTTAAACATGCTCACTTTGCCCCTTACTCCATTACACATGGGAGGAGTTCTCAAGTATCCTCTCCTTTCCATTTCATCCTCACCCTTAATGACTGAAAAATGACTAGTTGCATATGCAAGAAAATCTACAAAACCAGCTTCAAACCAATATCACCAATATTATTCTTACAGCTACTGAACTAAGGTTTCTTTGAGCCACATCACCAGCTCAAATTATGGACTTCTCAGACAGTATCATTATCAAGAATTTAACATACTAACCAACTCTGCTAGACCATCCAGTTTCAGAAAAGCTGTTTTTGATGAGGCACTGACATAGCTGGCTGGTCAGTAGTCATTGCAGTACTTAAAAAAGGGAAGAACATATGGAAGCATGGGGAGCCTTGGCCCTAGCTGCTAAGGAAGGCAGCCAGTTGGCATGCCAACAAGAAGTGCTGTGTGTTATCAGACAGGGGGAGATTGCCACTTGGCCAGGGATCACAGTGGTCAATGGGGATGTTGCTGGATCCACATAGTGTCCTGGGAGCCCTTGAGAATGGATGAGGCTGAGCTGTTGACCTCAGCTGAGTCTTTCCACCCTGTTAGCATTTCACACTCTGACTGAGAGTGTGACTTGGTATACTTACAGAGATCATTTGAGAGTCCAAGTTGCTAACTCTAACCCTAGTTTCTTCAGTACTTATAATTATATATAAGTATTACAAAATTTTCATCATTATCTTTTCATCTGTAGATATACCTAAAATCCTTTTTTTGTAGTCAAACAGAATATGCAGACAAGATTTTTTAAAGCAAAGTGAGGACTAATCACTAAGGTGGTTTGGTATTCCTTAAATGCTGCCTGTTTTTCACTCAAAGACCTTGTCCTCCAAATAATTTTTTTTTTCATTCAGTGTGTGATGCTATTTCTTGTGCAGTGGCTTGTCAGTTGGACTATATAAATATCAAGTGCCTCTCTGTTCGAAATCAATTTAGCACTTGTTTCTTTCTCCTCTACTTGTGTTTTTTTTTAGAAGTCCAGGAAATTGGGAGCCATTTAGCTCCTTCACACTAGTGAGGAGGCTGTCAAAATTGTTTGCTGGTTGGTGAATAAAGTCAGTGGAAAACCTGCTCAGGTTGTTTACCCTGATCTGAGTCAATTAATTTACACTAAGAAAGATATCATGAAGATGTGCTTATAATTCATTATAAATGACTTAATTAGTCAGTCTTATGGTTCCATTAATGTCTTCATAAAAATGTAGCCTGCATTTTTATAATGTTTTTATGTTAGTTATAATAACCTATTAGTAATGCAGATTCATTTCTATGTCCAAACAGGACGCGGTAGCAAAGGCGTTGTTTAGAAAAGTATTTCCTAGAAGGGGAATTCCCACAAAAATATCTAGTGACAATAGCACACCTTTTGCGAGCCATGCTCTCAAATAGGTGGGTGAATATTTGGGGACTGACTTAGAGCAGCACTGTACGTATCATCCAGCTAGTGGTGGGACGGTAGAGAGAAAAAATGGGACACTAAAAAACAAATTGTGCAAATGCTGTTCTGAAATAGGCTTAGGACAAACAAAGGTTCTTCCCATGCATGGCAATGTATATTCCGATTTGACATTATACCTAAAAAATTAATGTTACAACGTTTTGATGGTATGTAGCATTTTAAAAAAAAACAACAAAAAAAAACTTTGCAACTGTTTGCATTAATAAGATTTCTGTTTTTTCATTCTTTATTAAAACCATTATTGTTCAGTAGTTAAATTTACAAATAAACAATTTTAAAGGCATTTATAATGCATAATAAGTACATCTTCATAATTTCTTAATGCATAATTTTCATTATGGATCTGCATCCTATGCTTTCACTTTACTTAAAAGTGACCAATGATGCATTTATAAAGGTTAGTCATTGTATTATAACTCACAATACAGTATCTCACAAAAGTGAGTACACCCCTCACATTTTTGTAAATATCTGATTATATCTTTTCACGTGATAACACTGAAGAAATGACACTTTGCTACAATGTAAAATAGTGAGTGCACAGCTTGTATAACAGTGTAAATTTGCTGTCCCCTCAAAATAACTCAACACAAAATAACTTAACACAAGCCATTAATGTCTAAACCGCTGGCAACAAAAGTAAGCACACCCCTAAGTGAAAATGTCCAAATTGGGCCCAATTAGCCATTTTCCCTCCCCGGTGTCATGTGACTTAGTGTTACAAGGTCTCAGGTGTGAATGGGGAACAGGTGTGTTAAATTTGGTGTTAAATACTGGTCACTGGAAATTCAAAATGGCACCTCATGGCAAAGAACTCTGAAGGTCTGAAACAAAGAATTGTTGCTCTGCATAAAGATGGCCTAGGCTATAAGAAGACTGCCAAGACCCTGACACTGAGCTGCAGCATGGTGGCCAAGACCATACAACGGTTTAACAGGTGAGGTTCCACTCAGAACAGGCCTCGCCATGGTCGACCAAAGAAGTTGAGTGCACGTGCTAAGCATCATATCCAGAGGTTGTCTTTGAGAAATAGATTATAAGTGCTGCCAGCATTGCTGCAGAGGTTGAAGACATGAAAACATGCCAGTAGGTGGACTGGCTAAGATAAATTTCCCCTGGGTATGAATGTGTGAGTATGTATGGTTCCCTGCAATTAAGTGGCATACAATCCAGGGTGAATTCCAGCCTCACGCCCAATGTTTCCAGAATATTTTCCGGATCCGTTGCCGGCCTGACCAGGAAAAAGTGCGTACTGAAGACGAATGAACATGGACCTAGCTAAAAAATAGAATGGAATAGCATGGAAAAGTGATGCATTGAATTTAACTGATTCAAATTAGTATAAATAGCATCCTTACGAATTCATGAAAAAATATATTTGAAGTATATTCCAATTGATAGTTTACATTTTTTTAGTACACCTGGATGACTAGGAACATGAAATTGATCAACCATGACTTCCTGATTCACAGGGGTATAACTATCAGGTAACACATAGGCCAAATTCCCTTAGTCATTCATAACAATGGGTAAGCCCAAGGAATATAGCTGTGATGTGCGGCAAAAGGTTGTTGAGCATCACAAAATGGGAAGTGGCTATAAGAAAATAGCACAAGCATTGAAAATGCCCATTTCCACCATAAGGGCAATAATTAAGAAGTTCCAGTCAATGGGAAATGTTATGAATCAACCTTGATTTGTAAGTGTGCCTATATTGTCTCAACACACTGTGAAGAGGCTGGTTTGTGTCACCAAAAAAATCTCCAAGGCTCACAGCTGGAGAATTGCAGACGTTAGTTGCGTCTTGGGGTCAGAAAATCTCCAAAACTACAATCTGAAGTCACCTACATCACCACAAGTTGTTTGGAAGGGTTTTAAGAAAAAAACATCTGAAGCTTCTTCAGTTCCCTTTCAAAGTGAACTTCGACGTTACGTTTAGTATAACATTATGGGAGCATCTCTCACACGACCGGCATATGATGCTTGTGTAAAATCATGCCTATTTATAGGCCTGCCATGATCAGGTAACGTGTCAGTTAAGCGCATCACGTGATATAAATATGGCACCTGTGCACCGCACCACCAGCCTTTATTATCTTCAGCGAAAGACTGCATGTCAGTTGTTTGTGGAAAGAAATAAAAAGATGCTTCATTATTTCTTTATATTTTCTCAAAATCTCAGAACTTTTCTATCCCTTTAAAAAAAAGAGAGAAGAAAAAAAAGGAATGTGCGAGAGAGAAAAATCTGAGTCAGAGATTTCAGGAAGTGTGTTTCGGCTTGCTCCTGTTTCAACACGGGGAATAGTGCACACTTTCTGGGTGAAGTGTCTAGGGGGTAGCATGTTATGACAGCCTCGAGAGGCTGCGTATGGTAATGCCTACATTAAGCAGATCCACTCGTGACTCGTGCTCTTCTCGGAAGCCAAAGTGAGCTGGGTTTCAGAGCCTCGAGGTTGTGGACTGGCCGCTGCTGAGGCAGTTAGCCGTCTCAGGTTCGGGGGATCTCTTATGGATCTGGAAGAGGAGCCGGAGAAGAGCGCTCTATCTCTTGCTCTGTCTTTCGGGTTCGGCTCTCCGCTGGATTTTGGAGCTCGCGTCACCAATCCTCCTTCTGCTATGGAAAGCCAAAAGGGGGGAACACACACACACACACAAATAATAGTAATAATTCCACTCTGACTCTGAGGAGCCAGAAGGATGTGCTAAAAACTGAGAGCAGCATATAAAGAGCTGCTTGAAGTGATTACTAAGGCTGGATGAGCCTTTTTCTCCCCAGTGAAAGTAAATCCCTCACACTGCAGAAACTCCCCTTTCTTCCAGAAGTGAATGACAAAACAGGCTTCTGGGGGAAAAGCATGCATAAGCCGTATTTATAACCCCATGATGTTGGATTATTCGGCCATTGTGGGGAATGAACCGCATGGCTATTTAGCTATGCTGAAGAAGGTGCTTGCGAGATACAGTGCATTTGGAAAGTATTCACAGCGCTTCACTTTTTTTCACATTTTGTTATGTTCATTATTTTCTCAAAATTCTACAAACAATACCCCATAATGACAACGTGAAAGAAGTTTGTTTGAAATCTTTGCAAATTTATTAAAAATAAAAAACCAAAAAATCACATGAACATAAGTATTCACAGCCTTTGCTCAGTACTTTGTTGAAGCACCTTTGGCACCAATTATAGCCTCAAGTCTTTTTGAGTATGATGCTACAAGCTTGGCACATATATTTTTGGTCAGTTTCTCCCATTCTTCTTTGCAGGACCTCTCAAGATCCATCAGGTTGGATGGGGAGCATTGGTGCACAGCCATTTTCAGATCTCTCCAGAGATGTTCAATCGGGTTCAAGTCTGCGCCACTCAAGGAAATTCACAGAGTTGTCCTGTAGCCACTCCTTTGTTATCTTGGCTGTGCTTAGCTTCGTTGTCCTGTTGGAAGATGAACTTTTGCCCCACTCTGAGGTCCAGAGCGCTCTGGAGCAGGTTTTCATCAAGGATGTCTCTGTACATTGCTGCATTAATCTTCCCCTCGATCCTGACTAGTCTCCCATTTCCTGTCGCTGAAAAACATCTCCACAGCATGATGCTGCCACCACCATGCTTCACTGTAGGGATGGTATTGGCCAGGTGATGACTGGTGCCTGGTTTCCTCCAGACATGATGCTTGCCATTCAGGCCAAAGAGTTCAATCTTTGTTTCATCATGGTCTGAGAGTCCTTCAGGTGCCTTTTGGCAAACTCCAGGTGGGCTGTCATGTGCCTTTTACTGAGGAGTGGCTTCTGTCTGACCACTCTACCATACAGGCCTGATTGGTGGAGTGCAGCAGAGATGGTTGTTCTTCTGGAAAGTTCTCCTCTCTCCACAGAGACATGCTGGAGCTCTGTCAGAGTGACCAGAGGGTTTTTGGTCACGTCGCTGACTAAGGTCCTTCTCCCCGATCGCTCGGTTTGGCCGGGTGGCCAGCTCTAGGAAGAGTCCTGCTGGTTCCAAACTTCTTCCATTTATGGATGATGGAGGCCACTGTGCACATTGGAACCTTCAATGCTGCAGAAATGTTTCTGTACCCTTCCCCAGATCTGTGCCTCGATACAATCCTGTCTCGGAGGTCTACAATTCCTTGGACTTCATGGCTTGGTTTGTGCTCTGACATGCATTGTTAACTGTGGGACTTTATATAGACAGGTGTATGCCTTTCCAAATCATGTCTAATCACCTGAATTTACCACAGGTGGACTCCAATCAAGTTGTAGAAACATTTCAAGGATGATCAGTGGAAACAGGATGCACCTGAGCTCAATTTTGAGTGTCATGGCAAAGGCTGTGAATACTTATGTACATGTGCTTTTTTTGTTTTTTATTTTTAATAAATTTGCAAAGATTTCAAACAAACTTCTTTCATGTTGACATTATGGGGTATTGTCTGTAGGAATTTTGAGGAAAATAATGAATTTAATCCATTTTGGAATAAGGTTGTAACATAACAAAATGTGGAAAAAGTGAAGCGCTGTGAATACGTTCCGGATGCACTGTACTTCTCTCCATTGACGGCAGGTAATTAGGGGGGCCGGCTTTGCCATCCAAGCCACCATATAAGGCCACCGTGGCATTGGTGGGCAAGGCCTATGTGGTAATAGTCTTGCTTGTGGGTTACTGCAGACAATGACAGTGTTGCAGGCCTACCAAGCAGACCTGCTGAGTGAGCTTGACATATGGTGGCATTCAGCCAGTTCCTTCCCTGCTGTCTCGAGTTCACTTGTGTGAGGGAGACCCAGAAGGCGAGTATGGCAGCCTGCCAACCAATAGAGACAGCCAGGGGAACCGGGCAGCCACAGTCGCGGCCTGCTATTAGGCCTGATCTGAGAATGGTCATAAAGGCCAAGCAGACAAAGAAGAGCAGTCCTGAGGGGCCGTGGAGGGACATATCAGGGGACATGAGGTTGTTAGGACAGTTAACCACACTGCTACTGTAGGGCCTCCCCTAGCCAAGGCGCAAGTTTTCAGTGTTCTCTGATCAGCAAGCTGTCACAGGGCAACGAAAATCTGATGCTTTCCCTCCAGTAGAATGTGGAATAGTTAGCGTCACTAGAAGACCATCTGGCAGCGTGGAAACTACTGCCAAATGTGTCTCATAGGTTCTGTCTACTGTAGAAAAGGGTTACTGGGTCCAGTTTATCGCTAGACCCACCCGGTTAAGAGGTGTGCTCACCACAGTAGTCAGCACAGACCAAAGCCCGACGTTAGCGCTGGAAGTAAGATCCCTCTTGGACAAAGGGGCCATAGAACATGTACCCCATTACCTGAGGGAGGGAGGTTTTTACCGTTGTTATTTCCTGGTCCACAAAAAATGCAGCCAATTTTAGATCTGCATCATCTGAACTGTTCTCTTCAGACAACAGGTTCAAGATGCTGACACCCAAACAGATTCCGTTTGAGGACTGGTTTGTGACGATAGTTCTAAAAGGTGCATATTTCCACATAGAAATATCGCTAGTTTTATCTCCTCGCACCTTCACAAAGTGCATGGATGTCACTCTGGCTCCATTGTGACTCCAGGACATCCATGTACTAAACTACCTGGACAACTGGTTAATTCTAGCACGATCCAGGGAAATGGAGCTTCAACATCGAGATGTTGTTCTCACCCACATGAAGAGCTTGGGGCTCAGGTTGAACCTCAGAAAAGTATGCTTTCCCCAGTGCAGTGGACAACTTTTCTTGGTTTTATAAGGATTCTATTACGTTGAGGGTGTTTCTATTCCCAACATGCGTAGGGTCAATCCTATCAACACTGAGCGAGATAAAGCTGGATCTTGGGAGACTATTGGCGCTTATGGGCCTATTGCACAGGAGACTGTTCAGTGGTGGCTGAGAAGTTGGGGGTTTCCTCCAAGGACGAAACCTCTGAGAATAATCAGTGTCACGCGGCAATGCCTATGTGCTCTGAGAATTTGAGTGTCCCCAGTTTCTAGCCTTGGGTCACACTCGAGGTGTGTCTCCTTAGCGCAAGATGGTAATGACACCTCCTTCACTGGCTGGAGCGCGCTCTTAGACAGCTGTCCAGCTCACGGTCTCTGGTGTGGCCCTCGTCTGGAGTGGCATATAAATTCCCTAGAAATGTGGGCCATATTTCTAGCACTGAAATTCCTTTTTCCTCAATTGAGAGGTCACATATTGCTGTCTCATATATTGACCACCAGGGAGGATTATGTCCACGCCCCCTGTTCAGGCAGGCACAACTAATTCTTCTCTGAGCAGAAGGAAAGTTTGTCAGTGAGTGCAGTGTACATTCTGGGAATATGGGGGCAGATGTCCTGTTGAGGCACGGGCTGAGGCCCAGGAATTGTGGTGGAGTGGTGGAGTCCATACGGCGAGGTTTGGCCAAGTGGGACTGCATGTGTTCGCCTCCGAGGAGACAACAGACGGTCCGCTGTGGTTCGCCCTCACTCCTCCTGCACAATTAGGGCTGGACGCCATGGTGCACATGTGGCCGAGGTCACATCTGTACACTTTTCTCCCACAACGCTCCGCAACCAGAAGCTCTAGCGAGAGTTCGCAAAGACAGTCTATGTCTCCTACTAGTAGCACCTTATTGGCCAGCTCGAATATGGTTCTCAGAGATAATATCTGTGCTAGATGGCACTCCTTGGGAGATTCCCATCCGCAGGGATCCACTGTAGACCCAGTGAATTGCACAATAGCTACAGGCCTGGAGTTCTTACAAGAACATTTCTCAGTGGGGTGGGCTCCTTCTACAATCAGGGATTACGTGGCCATCATTTCGGCCAGCCACGCCCCTGTTGATGGAGCCTCTGTGGGGCAACATCCTCTAACTTCGAGGTTTTTGCATGGTGTCAGGCAGCTGAGGCCACCATGCTTTTTGTCTTGTGGTGTGAGGAACGTCAGCTAGAAGAGCTGATTTATCACCCTCTGCCAGAACTATGGAAATTGTGGGTCTGGCCCCTGAGGGGCACCAGCTCATAGATTCTGGTCTCACAACTAAGGTTGTAGAGACCATGTTAAATGCTAATGCACCATCCACAAGGAAATTGTATGCTTTTTGTCTTGTGGTGTGAGGAACGTCAGCTAGACCCAGTGAACTGTGCAATAGCTACAGTCCTGGAGTTCTTACAAGAACAATACTCAGTGGGGTGGGCTCCTTCTACAAACAGGGTTTACGTGGCCACCATTTTGGCCAGCCATGCCCCTTCTGATGGAGCCTCTGTGGGGCAACATCCTCTAACTTCGAGGTTTTTGCATGGTGTCAGGCAGCTGAGGCCCATCTGCAGGCCGTGCATACTTTCCTGGGACTTTTCTGTGGTCCTGGAAGGTCTGTCAAGTGCCCCATTTGAGCCCTTACAGTGGATCTATTGTCTCAAGCTGAAGAGCTGATTTATCACCCTCTGCCAGAACTATGGAAATTGTGGGTCTGGTTCACAGGTGCCATATTTATATCATCCAACGTGCTTAATTGCCAGGTCACCTGATCATGGCAGGCCTATAAATAGGCCTTACAGATTACAAATACAGAAATAGATTTTACACAAGGTTCAGATGCCGGTCGTGTGCAAGAGGTTCCCATAGTGTTATGCTAAATGCAACGTCTCGTTCCCTTCTCAGCGAACAGGGTTACATGCGTAACCCAGACGTTTTCCAGACACTACTAGAACTTCAAGTGGAATCGAGTTCTATCGTCAGATGAAATTAAAATAGAACATTTTATATGTATAATACATTATATATATATATATATATATATATATATATATATATATATATATATATATATATATATATATATATATATTTGGCAATAAACACCAGAGGTGGTTTTGTCACATACAAAGAGGTAGCCATATGGAATAGTACCTCATGAATAGTACCTCATTGGGCTTATCTGTCACATACACAATTATATACAGCAGTGAATTGAAAGCCTGGCCTACTCCTCTTTAGACTATGCATTAAATACTAAATAAAAATGTTAAAAATCAGAAATTAGTCAGAAATCATAAGAAATATGCCAAAGGTATAAAATAAGCAGGGAATGTGCAAAAAATGGATGCACAAAATATGCAGTATGTGACGTGTATTAACAATGCAAAGTGAAGTGTGTGGAGTATCAGTGGAGTGCAAAGTGACTGTAGAGTTCTTATGGATTCCTAAGGCATCTGTATGGTGGATATGTCTGTGTTGAGGAGTCTGATGGCCTAAGGGAAGAAGCTCTTCCTGAGCCTTTCAGTTTTAGCCATCAGACCATGGAAGCACTTGCCTGATTGGAGCAGGCTGAATAGACTGTTACTGGGGTGGATGGAGTACCTGATGATTTTAGCAACTCTATTTTAGAGTTTTAACTCAATTTTAGCAATTTTAGTACTGCACCGCCTGGTGTAGATGTCGTACAGAGAGGGAGAGCAGACCCAGAGATGCGCTCAGCTAAGCACACCACTCTCTGCAGGGCATTGTAGGCTTGGATTGAGCTGTTTCCATACCACACTGAGATGCAGAGACAGTAAACTGTCTATAACCTCAGTATGGAAAGTTTTTATGATCACTGGGGAGACCCCAAATGTCCTCAGCAGTCACAGATGGTAAAACCGTTGTCTGCCTCAGTTCACCTGAACTTGAATGTGATGAGTTCACATCAGATCCTCAGAGATGTGTACTCCAAGGTACCTGAAGCTGCTCCACAGGGGTCCTGCCATATATATATATACAGTGAGGGAAAAAAGTATTTGATCCCCTGCTGATTTTGTACGTTTGCCCACTGACAAAGAAATGATCAGTCTATAATTTTAATGGTAGTTGTATTTGAACAGTGAGAGACAGAATAACAACAAAAAAATCCAGAAAAACGCATGTCAAAAATTTTATAAATTAATTTGCATTTTAATGAGGGAAAAAAGTATTTGACCCCCTCTCAATCAGAAAGATTTTTGGCTCCCAGGTGCCTTTTATACAGGTAACGAGCTGAGATTAGGAGCACACTGTTAAAGGGAGTGCTCCTAATATCAGTTTGTTACCTGTATAAAAGACACCTGTCCACAGAAGCAATCAATCAATCAGGTTCCAAACTCTCCACCATGGCCAAGACCAAAGAGCTCTCCAAGGATGTCAGGGACAAGATTGTAGACCTACACAAGTCTGGAATGGGCTACAAGACCATTGCCAAGCAGCTTGGTGAGAAGGGGACAACAGTTGGTGCGATTATTCGCAAATGGAAGAAGCACAAAAGAACTGTCAATCTCCCTCGGCCTGGGGCTCCATGCAAGATCTCACCTCGTGGAGTTGCATTGATCATGAGAACAGTGAGGAATCAGCCCAGAACTACGCGGTAGGATCTTGTCAATGATCTCAAGGCAGCTGGGACCATAGTCACCAAGAAAACAATTGGTAACACACTACGCCACGAAGGACTGAAATCCTGCAGCACGCGCAAGGTCCGCTGCTCAAGAAAGCACATATACATGCCCGTCTGAAGTTTGCCACTGAACATCTGAATGATTCAGAGGACAACTGGGTGAAAGTGTTGTGGTCAGATGAGACCAAAATGGAGCTCTTTGGCATCAACTCCACTCGCCGTGTTTGGAGGAGGATGAATGCTGCCTATGACCCCTGGAACACCATCCTCACCGTCAAACATGGAGGTGGAAACATTATGCTTTGGGGTTTTTTTTCTGCTAAGGGGACAGGACAACTTCACCGCATCAAAGGGACGATGGACGGGGCCATGTACTGTCAAATCTTGGGTGAAAACCTCCTTCCCTCAGACAGGGCATTGAAAATGGGTCGTGGATGGGTATTCCAGCATGACAATGACCCAAAACACACGGCCAAGGCAACAAAGGAGTGGCTCAAGAAGAAGCACATTAAGGTCCTGGAGTGACCTAGGCAGTCTCCAGACCTAAATCCCATAGAAAATCTGTGGAGAGAGCTGAAGGTTCGAGTTGCCAAATGTCAGCCTCGAAACCTTAATGATTTGGATAAGATCTGCAAAGAGGAGTGGGACAAAACCCCTCCTGAGATGTGTGCAAACCTGGTGGCCAACTACAAGAAACGTTTGACCTCTGTGATTGCCAACAAGAGTTTTTAAACCAAGTACTAAGTCATGTTTTGCAGAGGGGTCAAATACTTATTTCCCTCATTAAAATGCAAATCAATTTATAACATTTTTGACATGCGTTTTTCTGGATTTTTTTGTTGTTATTCTGTCTCTCACTGTTCAAATACAACTACCATTAAAATTATAGAATGATCATTTCTTTGTCAGTGGGCAAACATACAAAATCAGCAGGGGATCAAATACTTTTTTCCCTCACTGTATATATACATTTATTTATATATATATATATATATATATATATATATATATATATATATATATATATATATATATATATATATATATATATATATATATACATACTGTAGGGAATCTAGCCAGCTCGGGAAGGAGCTATATATATATATATATATATAAGGGATAATCCACAGATAATCCATGGCTAATAATTAATTCTGCTTTAATCAGGGTGGAGGAAATAATGAATAGCTCCAAATACCAGTTAATCTTGGCACAAAACCATAAGGCTTCTGATAAAACATGTCATACAACGGGGTAGGAAACACATGCAAGTGCAGTTTAAGCTTTTATTAAAGATACAGGCAGACAACTCAGAATCGTAGGGCCATATCAAGGTCATAAAACAGGCAAGGGGTCAGGCAATAGGCAAACAACATAAACTGGGCTTAGACAAGAATCGAGAAACACGAGAATGAAACAGGACCAAAACCATGGAACTCAGAACAAGGATCAAACGCTTGGTACGGATCTGGCGGATAACACAGAAACACACAATACTTTGCCCCGAACAAAGACACACAAGGAGTTTAAATACTAAATGTAATCAAGGGTAAAACATAAACAGCTAAGACACATTAGGAGACAACCAATAACATAACTGGGACAGAGACAGGACAGAAACCAACACAAAACATACGTATAACAGAAAACAACATTAATGTCAACCCGGAAGCACTCGCTGTCATTCTTCGGGCAGTTCATGCATGCCGAATTCTTCGGCACTCAGCATGAGTGGAAATCCGTGACAGAACATTTAAGATGGAGAGGAATTTCACCTTTCCACATGAAAATGATCCAAAGCAAACCTCTAGGTGAAAAAGGGAATGGCTTCACCAAAACAAGTTCAAGGTTTTGGAATGGCCTAGACAGAGGCCAGACCTAAATCCAATCAAAATGTGGGGTGACCTAGTTAGAATGCTTTTGCAAGGAAGAATGCCAAAATGTTGCTAAGTCAAGATGTGCCAAACTGATTGATATTTACCCCAAAAGAAAGAATGCTGTGATAAAATTTAAAGGTGTTTCAGCTAAGTATTAGTTTAGGGTTGTGCACACGCATGCAACCAGTTTATTGTATATATATATATATATATATATATATATATATATATATATATATATATATATATATACATATATATATATGTGTGTGTGTGTGTGTGTGTGTGTGTATGTATGTATGTATGTGTGTGTGTATATATAGTTTTTTTCCCCTTAAAATGATTCTTATTGTTTTTCAATTTAATTAACAGGTTAACATTTCACAATAACGGTAGAAAAGGTAGAAAATGGTAGACAGTCAGCATGATTTTCTTTAAAACTAGTTGAATAATCCTGTTTCCTTTCCAAGTACAACTAGCAAAATCTTCACCTTGTGACCATGACCCCACATGGGTTGCTGTGGCAGCAATGGCACGCTCTAGCACTGGGAATGAGAGGAGTCAAAGAGAAAGAGTGTATAATGAATCAACTTGGACACATGTGTGTGATTACTGATGAGCTATTTTATACTGTGTGTTTTGCAGTGAGCTACTGAATTCCAGACAGAGAGAGTAACTGTGCAAGTGAGAAAGGTGACAGTGTCTTGCTGAGTCTGTGTGGAAGTTGATTCAGTGTTTTATTTTCTGTTTGGTTCTTGTGAGAATATCTGGGCTAAAAACGCACAGAAGAGGAAAAAACAAATATTGCTGTCTCACACATCTGCCTCCAGTCTCCTCAATTCCCTCACACCCACTACATTCACAGTAGCTTATGAAAGGGCCTCTGGCATGTTAATCCTCTGTCTATTCTTATCAACCTAGGTAACCAAAGTGTAACTTCCATTTAATCATAGAACTACAGTTACATTCAGTACATGAGTTCTACTTCCTTATGTTCTGTAGGACCAGGATGTTTTCCTTAACAGAACTACTGAAGCAACACATCATAGTCATCTCAAGGGTTCATAACACATCTGAATAGTGCAACCTGCCACCTTCTGCAGGCACTCATAAGAATGTGTCTGAGCCCTTGCAAACATGCCAGTGTTCTGAGGCTTCACCCAGGGGACAGACCCATTATTTCAAGGAGTGTGTTCTGCTGTGCCACAGTACATCTGGAACAGCATGTTTTGTTAGATAGTAGTGGGCACAGAGGGCCTATAATTTATATTAATAACATTACTGAAAGGCAGAACTATGCATAGTAGTGCCAGAAAGCATACAGGTATGGATTTGTCCAGTCATGCACCAATGCATCATGGACCAAAGAAATTGTCTCTGTCTCCTCTATGAACCACACTGGACAGTAAGCAGTGCCTGTTCATGAATAGATCAACTTCTGCTCTTCTATAGATATTTCAAAGTGGATGACCTACTATATTTTCTTATGAGTTTGACATGTCCTGAGCACAGGATTGCTGTGAGACACTTAGGCAGCACTTAAGGCAAATGGTGTGTATCTGTCTATGTCCAGAGCTTGCTTACACAGCTATTTACTGCTTGTCATGTTGTGCCTCTTTGGTGAAACACCAAGACTGTATTGTCAGTCTGTACTAGTATGTGTGATCCCATTAGGAGTTCCTGAAATTTTGCATTATTAACCACACAGGTTTCATTTTGAGTATACAGCACTCATTTTTCCACACATTACAATTTAATTACAAAACACTGAAATTTTGGGCTATACAAAAATGACACCGTCAAGTAAAATGGCTGTTTGTCATAACACTACCTGTCCAGCAGAGGGAGGCAGAGAGCACAAGACCAACCTCTCCCTGACTTTCTGTTCATTATCCCATTATTCGTTTAATGAGATCACCTGTGCCATGTTTGCTAGTGTGTATATAAGCCCTTCCTTTGGTTGTCCCTTTGTTTAGTCTAGGAGTTTCTGTTGTCGTCGTCGTCGTCGTCGTCGTCGTCGTCGTCGTCGTCGTCGTCGTCGTCGTCGTCGTCGTCGTCGTCGTCGTCGTCGTGGTGGTGGTCGTGGTCGTCGTGTCTGTGAATTGGTTTGGACTTATTTTTGGATTGTTACCTAATCCTTTTGGGCCTATTTTTGTTTGTTCTGGATTGTACTTTATTTGTTCTCAAAGTCCTGCTTCCAGTGTCTCTCTGTAGTTGGGCCCTCACCCCTCAGTGTAGTGGTTAGCGTGCAGGGTTTGATTCCCACCTGTGACTGTTTAATTTACACTTTTTTTTGCATGCAGTCATCCTTTAAATAAAATAGTTAACAGACCTATGAACACAACAAACCATGGAAAAAACAAGATCTTCCCAGTAATTAAAAATATTACTGTATTATAGCTGCTAATAACATTTTGTTTATTGTTATAACTAGATTGAAATTTATTTAAAGAAGCACCCAAACATTTCCTTGCAATGTATATTCTGAAATGTATTATTTTTCTGCTTCTTCACAGCTGGACCAGGATCAGGTTCTGTAAGAAAGCTGAACTTTAAACTATGAAGTTGTGTAAATTAGTATCTGACTGGTGGATGGTTGTACAGTGACTTAGTGGTTAGCACCTCTGCCTCGCACCTGGGGGCTCAAATCCTGCTTCTGCCCTGTCTGTGTGGAGCTTGCATGTTCTCCCCAGGTACTCTGGTTTCCTCCCCAGTCCAAAGACATGCGCTGTAGGTTTGTAGTTTGCCATTTCTAAATTGTGCCTGATTTAGGCTGCAGTGTTCCCCGCAACCCTACGTAGGATTTCCAGTTCAGAAAATGGAAGGATGGATGGTACGTATCTGACCGGGTCAAAGGACATCTTAATTTAAATAGAATTTGTATGACTGTGTGACAAGAATTCTTATAGAATATAAGTGAATAACCTATCTGGATTTCCTACGCAAGTCAGCTGAAAGTTCCACATAAAGGAGCACACAGAGTCTGTCCCTCAAATTAACCCCCATGACTAGCAAGATTAGCATTATTTAGCCAAAATGCACACTTTGCTACCTGTCTAATTTTCTCATATAAAATGGATATAAAAAAGGATTGAAAACCACTTAGCAAGCTACATATGAATCCTGTCTCATATTTTTGAGCATGACCACTGTAGCTATGATTAGGTAGAAAACAATGGTTCCACAGCAATGGCTATATGAATTACAGGCTCCAAGCAGATAACGAGACCTGTGCTAGCCACCAGTGGCAATGTGGTAAAATATACATTTAAACTGATTTTTTTTTCTTCTATATTCATTTAAAAGCACACATTATTGAATAAAAGAAGGTGTAGAAAACATCTTTACTTACCTTAAAAATTATATGTACCTTATTTACTTTGTAAATTGTATGTCCTTTTTATTTTTACTGGACACTGTGACTGGCAGTATTTGCTGGTCAAATACTAGTATTTACTAGGTAGTGGAAACCTTGGTACTAACACACTAAATTGTGTACACAGTTTAATTTAAGTTGGCCATAGTTTTAATGGATAGACTGTAAGAACTGCTACAGCTCAGGTCTCAAGCTGATATCACAAAATATAAACTTAAGTTCAAGGTTAGATTTGCATGTAACTTATATACACCTCCCCATTGGGTGAACAACTCCCTGCATGTGTAGGTAGTGAGACCCAGTGGCACATACGCAAGTCTATCCTCGTGGCACATAACTACTCAATACACATTCCCAATGACTTGCCTGAGTCTAACCATAGTTTTTCCTTTTAGACAGACAGATTAATTCTCCAGTTGGACAGATTTGTCTCCTCTGATTTAACTTGGGGCAGAAAAGGAACATTTTGAAATGGGATTCTGGAATTGAGGTCAAAGCTAAATGGGATCGCTCACGTCTGGAATAATTTTGATGGCTTGTGGCAGCTGAGTTTGTAGCTTGTCACAAATGGTGTCCAGTAAACAGTATTATTTACCTGAGCCATCCAGAGAGTGAGAAAGTCAGCATTCATCAAAAGACACACTTATTGTGGCCGACAATGTGTAAAGATAGGCATGCTAATTAAGGACAAGCCTAAATGAAGTCCTGTGCGAGAGTACATTCATGTTTGTCTATTCTAAGAGAAATTGGCTGGAAAAGATATGCAGCACAGAAGACATACAACATCTAAAAGAAAGTTGTGTGTTGCATCCACATGTGTGACAAAATTAAGTAGGTGCTTTACTGCCATTAGCAGAGTAAGTGAAAATATCAGATCCAGATAGGCTTACAGAAGCAGATCATATTTCTTAATTTAGTTCAGAATGGGGCTGGGCGTGGTGGCACGGTGGCTTATGGTGCACTTACACATACAGTGATGCACAGCGACAAAGTGACCAGAGACCTTTTAATTTTCAATGAGATTTGGCAACATCCAGCGACATGAGCGACAGCAACCGTTGGCAACTAGATGTGGGCGTTGGCCAGCAACTTGACACAGTTCAGAAAACCACGATACCACCACCACCACCATGCTTCACAAATGGGATAGGGTTGTTATGCAGGAATGCAGTGCTTTAATTTCTCCAAACATAATGCCTCTCATTTAACCCAAATTTTCTATTTTGGTCTCATTCTGCCTTGTCCATGATTGTTAGCAAATTGCATATGGGCAGTAACATTATGTTTGGAGAGCATTGGCTTTCTCCTTGCAATCCTGCCATGCGCACCATTGTTGTTCAGTGTTTCCCTGATGGTGCACTCATAAATATTAACATTAGCCAATGTGAGAGAGGCCTTTAATTCCTTAGAAGTTACCCAGTGACCTTGCAGAGTATTAAACGTCTTGATCTTGGAGTGATCTTTGTTGGTCGGCCACTCCTGGGAAGGGTAACAATGGTCTTGAATTTCCTCCATTTGTACACCATCTGTCTAACTATTATTGGTGGAGTCCAAACTCTTTAAAAATGATTTTGTGTCCTTTATCCATGCTGATGAGCATCAACATCTCTTTTTCTGAGGTCCTCAGAAATCTCCTTTGTTCGTGCCATGATACACTTCCACAAATATGTTTTGCGATGATCAGACTCTGATAGATCCCTGTTCTTTAAATAAAACAGGGTGCTCACTCATACCTGATTGTCATCCCATTGATTGAAAACACCTGACTCTAATTTCACCTTCAAAAACATCTAATCATAGAGGTTCGCATATTTTTGCCACTCACAGATATGTATTATTGGATCATTTTCCTTAATTGATAAATGGCCAAGTATAATATTTGTTTCTCATTTGTTTAATTGGGTTCTTTTTGTCTACTTTTAGGACTTGTGTGAAAATCTGATGTTTTAGGTCATATTCATGCAAAATATACAAAATTCATAAACATTCAAGCACTAATGTAAATAAATAAACTTTATTAAACTATTACACTTTATTAAACAAAATTTTAATTCTATTTAGGAACTCTGATTCAATGTATCATTTAATGTGTCTTCAGTATAAAGTCTGAGAATTGGTTAAAGTACAGCAGCTCTTTGATTTACTGGAAATTATCTCAGAGACTATTTGGTGACATGCCACATCTGTAGGAACATTCAATGGATCAAACATCTGTCCTGCAGACTTTCCATGTGCAAATGTTTTCATTTTTCATGTCACCATTTTAAGTCCATAAATGAACTGTTTTGGATTCATCCATTTTCCAAGAGAGGAAATTAACATCATAACATCAACATCATTAACTTTAGTCCCTTAATGCAGTGTATTATTTTTATACGATGTCTAATCATTCAACCATGATGGAGAAGATATACAATATTTCACAAAGCAAAGATTAATGCACATTGGTACCAGGCAGTGACAAATGAAACAACTGGCTCTGACTTAAGGCTTCATCATTATCTCTATACATGTTTTGTTAAATCAAACCTTGCTAAAGATACATTCTCCAAACCTGACCTGTGTCTGTGGCTATTCCTAATGCATTTATGCAAGCTACCTGTCAGGCTAGGGAGGAGCTAATGGAGGTCTGCCTAGACCCTGTCACTTCATGCCCTCCTGCTTCAGGAAATGGTAGTGGAAAGTAATGACCAGGGCTGCTAGATGTAGCCGTCACTTTTAATCAAGTGTTCTGCTGTCACTCACAATGCACTGATCCCCAGGAAGTCCCCAGGC
Organism: Ictalurus punctatus; assembly: GCF_001660625.3. Lineage (NCBI taxonomy): Eukaryota > Metazoa > Chordata > Actinopteri > Siluriformes > Ictaluridae > Ictalurus > Ictalurus punctatus. Next base: position 5,584,070 of record NC_030423.2, read on the forward strand.
ATCCAACCATCTCTCGTGTTTTTGCTTGCAACTACTTGCTTGCCTTTCAAACAACTCCCCATGTGCCTGCACAACTTGGCCATGTTAATCATACACAATGCCAGGGATGCCCACTGTGATAAACAACATGAAACAAGATTAGTATCCCAAACAGCATATTATTTCTTTCTATACAGATTCGTGCTCTTTGAAAAAGTGAGTTATCATTTTTTTTTTTATATATAAAAAGCTGTGCTTTCTCTGACATATCTAGTGTATTGTCTTGATTACAATGTTTTTGTACTGCTTTTGGGATGGGGTGGACACATGGCACAATTTCAGTTTGATTGGTGAAGCATACCACATAAGATGGAAAAAAGCTTTTAATGACAACACTGAAATTTATTTATAGTTTTCACATTAGATAGAACATTTGCCAAAATGTTCCACAGCATGTCTGGTTGAGACTGATTATGAACCCAAGTGAAGTAACTGAGGAATTGCATAAAGGAGTTAAATAAAGTTATTTTCATCAAGTTGATATATGTTGTTTAGTTTTTAAAATTGGTAATGAAAAAAAATACTTCCCAGCAGCCTTTTTGTTCAGTGTTAGCTGGTGGCTCTGACATTCGTGCATAAACAGAAGCAGACCCATAGCATTCTTCGCCATGGCATGGTGTTCTTTGGGTGATAATCTGTCTTGTTTTTGTGTCAAATATATATTTTAAAATCATGCCCACAAACATTGCTCTCATCAGACCATAGCACATTTTCGTGAATGGTTTTGAGAAAATTTAAGCAGGCTTAGATGAGTTTTGTTTTTGTTGTTGTTTTTGTGAAAACGGGTTTCCATCACACCACCAGCCCAGACATATAAAGGGAGTGACCAGCACTTGCCATATAATCCTGCAGCTCCTTTATATTTATGTTCTCTTGCAGCCTATCTGGTACATTTTTATCTTCTCCCTTCATCATTTTAGGAGGGACATCTTGTTTTTGGTAATGTCAGTGTGGTGCCCCATTTTCTCTACTCGTTGATGATGGCCTCTTTTGTACCTCTTTCCTGATTGATACCTTTAACAATGAGACCATGCACATGTTTTGTAAATTGTTTATATATCAAGACTATCCTGAAGAAACAGATTCAGAATGATCCTACCGAATCACTTCATAGCTGACCCTTGTATGATAATTACTTTTCAACATGATGAGCACAGTCACATGCCTCATTATAAAAGGGTTTGTGTATTGTTAGTTTATGTAAGGTCTTTATATACACACACACACACACACACACACACACACACACACACACACACACACACACACACACACACACACACACACACACACACACACACACACACATATATTTAAAGGGCACACGGTGGCTTAGTGGTTAGTGTGTTTGCCTCACAGGGTTGGGGGTTCGATTCCCACCGTGGCCCTGTGTGTGCGGAGTTTGCATGTTCTCCCCATGCTGCGGGGGTTTCCTCCAGGTAGTCCGGTTTCCTCCACCAGTCCAAAGACATGCATGGTAGGTGGATTGGTGTTTCCAAAGTGTCCGTACTGTTTGAATGGGTGTGTGAGTGTGTATTTGATTGTGCCAAGTTATGGATTGGCACCCTGTCCAGGGCGTACCCTACTTTGTGCCCCATGCTCCCTGGGATAGGTTCCAGGTTTCTCCAGGTTTCCCCGTGACCCTGAGAAGGTCACGGGGAAACCTGAAGCGGTATAGAAGATGGATGGATGGATCTATATTTAATCTAATATATATTCAAGATCAACAAAAAAGGTGTCTCAAGCCACTCCTCCTGCACAATTAGGGCTGGGCGCCATGGTGCACATGTGGCTGAGGTCACATCTATATGCTTTTCCACTGAATCTATATGCTTTTCCACCTTATTGGCCTTATGGTTCTCAGAGACAATCCGCAGGGATCTACTATCTCAAGTGGGAGGGCTGATTTATCACCCTCGGCCAGAACTATGGAAACTGTGAGTCTGGCCTTTGAGAGGCACCAGCTCATAGATTCTGGTCTCACAACTGAGGTTGCAGAGGCTATGTAGAATGCTGGAACGGCATCTACAATGAAATTGCATGCGCTCAAGTGGCAACTTTTTGTCTCATGGTGTGAGGAACATTAGCTAGACCCAGCAAACTGCACAATAGTTACAATCCTGGAGTTCTTACAAGGACGTTTCTCAGTGGGGTTGGCTCCTCCTACAATCAGGGTCTACATGGCCGCCATTTTGGCCAGCCACACCCCTATTGGTGGAGTCTCTGTGGGGCAGCATCCTCTAACTTCGAGGGATATGTGTGGTGTCAGATGGCTGAGGCCCATCTGCAGGCCGCGCATACCGCAGGCCGCGCACGAGACCTTTCTGTGGTCCGGGACGGTCTGTTAGGTGCCGCATTTGAGCCTTTAGTGTCAGCCTCTGAGAAGCTTCTGACTCTAAAGGAAGCTCTTCTGCTGGCCCTGACATCTCTCAAGTGAGTAGGAGAGCTACAAGCTCTCTCTGTTGCCCCTTCCTGCCTTGACTTTACCCCTGGATTAGCCAAGGCCTCCCTGTATCCTTGGCGTGATTATATTCCTAAAGTGCCTACATCTGCTGCCCAGCCTGTGGTGTTGCAGGCTTTCTGCCCTCCTCTGTTCCTCATACCGGAACAAGAGAAATTGCCCAGACTGTGTCCAGTAAGGGCTGTCTGTCCTTATGTCCACCGCTGTGACCAGTGTCGTAATTCAGAGCAGCTGCTGGTCTGCTTTGGCGGCGACAGCAAAGGTGATGCTGTGTTGAAACAGCGCATCTCTAATTGGATAGTGGAAGCTATCTCTTCTGTTTATGAGGCACGCGGTTTCGCTACACCTCTGGGCATAAGGGCTCATTCCACTAGGAGGATCAGCGCATACAATTTCCTCATGGATGGTGCTCTAGGGTTCAACATGGTCTCTACAACCTCAGTTGTGAGACCAGAATCTATGAGCTGGTGCCACTCAGGGGCCAGGCCCACAGTTTCCATAGTTCTGGCCGAGGGTGATAAATCAGCCCTCCAGCTTGAGACAGTAGATCCCTGTGGATGGGAGTCTCCCAAGGAGTGCTATTTAGCAGGGATATTTTCTCTGAGAACCATATTTGAGCTGGCCAATATGGTGCTACTAGCAGAAGACGTAGACTGTCTTGGAGAACTCTCGCTAGAACTTGTGGGAGCAGAGCATCCGGAGGAAAAGTGTACAGATGTTACCTCGGCCACATGTGCACCATGGCATCCAGCCCTAATTGTGTGTGAGGAGTGAGGGCGAACCACAGCCGGCAGTGTGTTGTCTCCTCGGAGGCAAACACATGCAGTCCCGCTTGGCCAAACCTCCGCCATATGGACTCCACCACTTGTGGATGGATCCACCAATCCCTGGGGCTCAGTCCCTGCCTCAACAGGATGTCTACCCCCACATTCCAGTTGCCCAGAATGTACATTTCACTCCCTGACAAAACTTTCCCTCTGCCCAGAGAAGAATTAGTTGGACCTGCCTGAACAGGGGATGCGGACATAATCCTCCCTGGTGGTCAATATATGAGACCACTGCTGTGTTGTCTGTAAACACATGGTGACCTCTCAATTGATGATGGTTACTGCTGCCATAAGCTCCAATAGTCTCCAATAGAGACTGGAGGGGATGCCAAGATCCGGCTTTATCTTGCTCAATGTTGATAGGATTGACCCTACGCATGTTGGGAATAGAAGCGCCCTCATCGTAGTAGAATCCTTATAACCCCTCGAAAAGTTGTCCACTGCACTGGAGAAAGCATACTTTTCTGAGCTTCTACCTGAGCCCCAAGCTCTTCATGTGGGTGAGAACAACATCTCGATGTTGAATCCCCAACTCCCTGGACTGTGCTAGAATCAACCAGTCATTCAGGTACTTTAGTACAGGATGTCCTGGAGTCACAAAGGAGCCAGCGTGGCATCCATGCACTCCGTGAAGGTGCGAGTGGATAAATCTAGACTGAAAGGAAGAACCAATAATGATATATGTTGCCTCAAAATGCAGACCTCAGGAACTTTCTGTTCCTTTGCAATATGTCTATGTAGAATATATGTCTTTTTTAGATCTATCATCACAAACCAGTCCTTAAACTGAATGCGTGGTACAATAAGGTTGAGCATCAACATCCTGAACCTATATGTCTGAAAATTATGGTTCTGATGATGCAGATCCAAAATTGGCAGCAAACATCCCTCCCCAGAGGAAGAGGTACATGTTTTATGGTCCCTTTATCCAAGTGAGGTCTTACTGAGCTAACATCGGGCTCTGCTTGTGATAGTGATAGTGACAGAAAATATATATACTCAGCAAAAAAAGGAATGTCCCTTTTTCAGAAGAAATCCAAATACGCTCTGCAGCTCATTACTCGAAAGTAATGTTTATAGAATGTTTTCATGCTTGTTCAATGAACCATAAACAATCCTTACACATACACCTCTGGAACAGTCCTTAAGATATGAACAGTTTACAGACAGTAGGCAATTAAGGTCACAGTTACAATAACTTAGGACCCTTTTACTGACTCTGAAATCACCAGAAGAAAGATGCCTAGGGTGCATGCTCACCTGCGTGAACATGCCACAGGCCCCCTGCAGGGAGGCCATGAGTACTGCAGAAGTGGCCAGCGCAATAAACTGCAATGTATGTAATGTAATACACATAAGACAGTGCTGATTGTCCTTGCAGTGGAAAATTACATGTAATCCCCCCATGTGTCCCCCCAGATATTGACTATGTTTACATGGACAGCAGTAATCTAATTATTGACCTTATTCTGAGAAGACAATATTGTGATTAAGGTGTTTACATGAGTTGCTTTTAGAATACTCCTTCCATGTTCCCGTTTTACATGTTATAGAACATAGTTCGATTAACAGCACGTCATTATGTCACCGCGCCACACCGTCTGACGTTCCCTCCAGAATTTCACATGTCAACATAGAGTTCGTCTTCATTATGGTACCATATACAGTTTTGGGTGTCCATCCATCCATCCATCTTCAACTGCTTACTCCTTTTCAGGGTCGCGGGGGATCCCAGGAAGCATCGGGCACAGGGTGGGGTACACCCTGGACAGGGTGCCAGTCCATCGCAGGGCACACTCACACACACATTCTCACACCCATTCATACACTACGGACACTTTAGACACACCAATCAGCCTACCATGCATGTCTTTGGACTGGGGGAGGAAACCCCCACAGCACGGGTGAGGTGAACGTGCTAACCACTAAGCCACCGTGCGCAGTTTTGGGTGGTTTTATTTAAAATTTTTAAGGACACTTCAAGTGCAGTTAATTATTTGTCATGATGCACGTGCAAATAGACGACTGCTTGAAACCGTGGGCTGCGTCCCAAACCGTGTACTTACCTACTGTATAGTAGCCGAGATACATGTATTTCGCCTACTATAGGCCTATAGTAGGTAACTACCCAGTTTCAGACGCAGCTGTGCTCTCTTTGCTGTAAAACGGTTGAGCACTGCCGTGTGTGATCGTGTCCTGTCGCAAAATGCAGTGAAAACTCTCACATGACGTTAATAATGTGATTAAGGTGTTTACATGTCTGTAATGCACGTCAATAATGTGACTAAAACAGGAGTACTCTACATGTCTTAATTCTATTTGTGTTTACTTCGTGTATGACCTTATTCGGATTAAGGTAACTAAAAATTGCTGTTTACATGGAAATTTCTTAATCAGAATATTGTCTTAATCGGGTTAATATTGGATTGTTGTCCATGTAAACGTACTGATTGAGAACTTGCAAATGCTTTGATGGAAGAGTGGGGTAACATCAACAAATCTGGTGTAGTCCATGAGGATGAGATGCACTGTAGTACTTAGATCAAATGTCTCTGAAACTTGTTCAGGTTATGTTTCAGTTGTTGAATGTTTTTAGGTTAATACAAATATTGCCACATGTTAAGAAATTTGCTGGAAATTATTTATTTATAGGACATATATATATTTACAAATAAAATAAATAAAAAGACAAAGACAAAATTATTGACAAGATGTTTTATCTCAAAACAAGTTGTCCATGGGCATAACTGTTGATTTTTTTTTAAAATAAGCTATTATTTATTATATAACAATAGTTTTAGTAAGTAACTAAAACTTGTCCACAAAAATATTTTAATTAGATAAAAATATTTTAAATGCTAGACTGGCAGAAACTGACCCAAACATTTTCTAAAAATATACGTTTGCCCTTATTCACAATGTTAGTTTACTAGAATGGAGTCTGTTTTTACCACATCATCATTGCTTGTTCTTGACATTTTTCAGTTATTCAAATGGTGAGCATGTATTAAGATTCTAACAATGTAGATATTTTGACTAGTTTTAGATTTATGTTTTAGACCATTGCCTAAAACAAATGAATAATTCATATGAAATTTTATTCACCAATATGAACATGGTCATTATTCTTCAAACCCTGCTCAAACTTTCTCTGTACCTCATTTGCTCTCTCATAGTTAAAACACTAGTACTTGCTGACTGTCTTAATGAATATAGGCCAGTGTCAGTAGATGTCTGCTTGATTCCCCTGGGCTGCTCACCTATGCACCACTGATGACTGTCTGTGACTCACAGTAGAGCCTGCACAGCATGCATAATGCATGGGCAGGCTTTCTGTCACTGCTGCTACACCAAGATCACACACTTATTTTGGTGATGGAGCCTGACTGGAGGCCTTGTTATGCTTCTGTCCAAGATGTCCTCATTCAGTCTGAGTTTTGCAGTACATGCACTGTGTGTGAGACAGATGATAAATGATGACACATTCAGGACCTTCCTCTCTCAGGCAGGGTAGGGACAGCAAATGTCTTAGAGATTATGGCTTTTTCATTAGAGATCCTATTTGTCTGATATGTGATGAATACTGAATAATAAATATCTGTGTTCTATGAGGAGATATCTATCTATCTATCTATCTATCTATCTATCTATCTATCTATCTGTCTATCTAATATATATATATATATATATATATATATATATATATATATATATATATATATATATATATATATATATATATATATATATATATATATATACACACACACACAGTATCTCACAAAAGTGAGTACACCCCTCACATTTTTGTAAACATTTGATTATATCTTTTCATGTGACAACACTGAATAAATGACACTTTGCTACAATGTAAAGTAGTGAGTGAACAGCTTGTGTAACAGTGTAAATTTGCTGTCCCCTCAGAATAACTCAACACACAGCCATTAATGTCTAAACCGCTGGCAACAAAAGTGAGTACACCCCTAAGTGAAAATGTCCAAATTGGGCCCAAAGTGTCGATATTTTCCAGCACTTCCTTAACCCTCTTGGGCATGGAGTTCACCAGAGCTTCATAGGTTGCCACTGGAGTCCTCTTCCACTCCTCCATGATGACATCACGGAGCTGGTGGATGTTAGAGACCTTGTGCTCCTCCACCTTCCATTTGAGGATGCCCCACAGATGCTCAATAGGGTTTAGTCCATCACCTTCACCCTCAGCTTCTTTAGCAAGGCAGTGGTCATCTTGGAGGTGTGTTTGGGGTCGTTGTCATGCTGAAATACTGCCCTGCGGCCCAGTCTCTGAAGGGAGGGGATCATGCTCTGCTTCAGTATGTCAAAGACCATGTTGGCATTCATGGTTCCCTCAATGAACTGTAGCTCCCCAGTGCCGGCAGCACTCATGCAGCCCCAGACCATGACACTCCCACCACCATGTAGGCAAGACACACTTGTCTTTGTACTCCTCACCTGGTTGCAGCCAAACACGCTTGACACCATCTGAACCAAATACGTTTATCTTGGTTCCAGTAATCCATGTCCTTAGTCTGCTTTTCTTCAGCAAACTGTTTGCAGGCTTTCTTGTGCATCATCTTTAGAAGAGGCTTCCTTCTGGGATGACAGCCATGCAGACCAATTTGCTTCAGTGTGCGACGTATGGTCTGAGCACTGACAGGCTGATACCCCCCCTTCAGCCTCTGCAGCAATGCTAGCAGCACTCATACATCTATTCATTGAGGCAACCATGAATGCCAACATGTACTGTGACATACTGAAGCAGAGCGTGAACCGTATACAGTATTAAAGCATGACAATGGTCTGGGGCTGCAGGAGTGCTGCCGGCACTGGGGAGCTACAGTTCATTGAGGGAACCATGAATGCCAACATGGTCTTTGACATACTGAAGCAGAGCATGATCCCCTCCCTTCAGAGACTGGGCTGCAGGGCAGTATTTCAGCAGGACAACGACCACAAACACACCTCCAAGACGACCAATGCCTTGCTAAAGAAGCTGAGGGTGAAGGTGATGGACTGGCCAAGCACGTCTCCAGACCTAAACCCTATTGAGCATCTGTGGTGCATCCTCAAACAGAAGGTGGAAGAGCCCAAGCTCTCTAACATCCACCAGCCCCGTGATGTCGTCATGGAGGAGTGAAAGAGGACTCCAATTGCAACCTGTGAAGCTCTGGTGAACTCCATGCCCAAGAGGGTTAAGGCAGTGCTGGAAAATAATGGTGGCCACACAAAATATTGACAGTTTGGGCCCAATTTGTACATTTTCACTTAGGGGTGTACTCACTTTTGTTGTCAGCGGTTTAGACATTAATGGCTGTGCGTTGAGTTATTTTGAGGGGACAGCAAATTTACACTGTTACACAAGCTGTACACTCACTACTTTACATTGTAGCAAAGTGTCATTTCTTCAGTGTTGTCACATGAAAAGATATAATCAAATGTTTACAAAAATGTGAGGGGTGTACTCACTTTTGTGAGATACTGTGTATATTTTATATATATATATATATATATATATATATATATATATATATATATATATATATATGTATATATATATATATATATATATATATATATATATATATATATATATATATATATATATATATATGTATATGTATATTTTATATATATGTATATTTTATATATATGTATATTTTATATATATGTATATTTTATATATATATATATATATATATATATATATATATATATATATATATATATATATATATATATATGAATAAGTAATGTTACTGCCCAGTGTAGGTTAGGCCGCACAGAATAACTAGCTCGGGATTCAATTGGATTGATCTTTAAATAAGGGAAGCCAGGAATAACAACACAAACAAGGTTGTGTTAAAAAGGATGTTGCCATGATCTGTGTCCAGTGCTACGTACACCGATACTACCGGCGCCGATTCTACCCACTTCTTCAGCAGATTCGCGTGGTAGAGTTTTTCCTCTGCTCGCTTACCGGGCTGCTGCAGGCGGTAGTTGACGGTGCCTTTTCGCTTGAGGACTGTGTACGGGCCCTGTCACCGGGCCAGGAACTTGCAGGAGCTACTGGGCACTAACAGGAGCACCCGATCTCCCGGTTGAAACTCCCGAGGCTGCATGGGACGGTTGTACACTTCTGTTCTGTGGTACTTGTACCTGGAATCTGTAACCTGAGGGCCTTGGGGTCCTCCAGTATAAATATACTTGACTGGAGCTAACCGGATGGCTGGGATCTGTACAGGTGCATATGTTACTGGCGCTTGTGCAGGGGCTGCCACCTGAATGGGGGCCACAGTCGGTTGCCCCCTAGGTGTGTTAGCCTGTGGGATCACCATTAACGCAGCCTATTTGAGGTCTTCTTTCTTTTTTCCTTCTCTTCCTATTTGGCTCTCACTATTTCCCCCAGTTATGCTTTATAGAGTTGGTCATCAGGGCCTCTGTCACCTCTTTAGCCCCCTTTTTCTTTTTCCTCTACTGGTCTATGACATGTGCCATGAATGTTCTCCACTCCATTGAATGTAGGCCTACTACCCCTTCTAGTTTCTCTTGCACTTCGGGCAGGGCTTTTTTCAACAGCATTTTGAAGAGACTTGCGCTGGCTGGGGATTCATCCCATTTTCCCCCATTTTCATCTCTCCCCCAATTGTCTTGGAATTCCCGTATGAATTTAGTTACCTTCTCATTCTTTGTCAACTTGATCATCTCTAGTTTCCCCTTTTTCTAGCGTTGTGTTTTATATTTTCTGTACTGCTCTCCATACAATATTCCAAACGAGGCTGAATGGTCTTGAATCGCATCTGAGGTCATCCACCTTGATGCCAGCCAACTCCATTATTTTGTCAGTTTTGCCTTTGCCCACACTTTGGAATAATATAGCTTTCATATCTCCAGCAGCCAGCTGTTGCCCTGCTGCCTTCTCTTCAAACTTGGTTATCCACCTCTGGCCCCCATTGCATAGATTCTCTATCAGTCCTGTTAGGTCCATGAATGTCCATGGTATATAAATGTACTTCTCATCCCTTTACCATTAATGGATACATGGTTTTCTTTACTTTTCTTCACATAGGTTTCAGGTTGGATCTTTTCCCATTGACTCCTTCCCCAAATTGTGTTGGAGCAGTGATAGTTTACCAGTCCCACAGTCGCATTTTTTCCTGTTCAACATTTTCTGTGCTGTGGTATATTGTAATAGACAATTATATACATATAACTGTACAAATTAACCAAACCAGGTGTAATTTCAGGGTGGGCCAAGTCCAAAATAATAAACAAAAGAATTCTATATTTAGGTAGCCAACTTACCTAAAAGAAAAAGAAAGAAAAATACAAGGATACTTCCTTGACTACCTAAGCAGAAAAACAGAGACAAAAGGACCCTCTCCCAAAAGAAATGGCAGCCACACCCCTACTGCCTGTGAACCAAGTGAACATATATATACAATAGTGAAGAGAATGCACAACCAAACTCAAAGTCCAAAAACCAAGCAAAAGTCAAATACCAGAACAGCAGTCAGAAAATAGCATACAAGCAGAACAACCAAACACAATCTCTAACCACCAACACATGTAACCACCTCCAACATCCCACACCATTTTCACTCCTCTTCCTCTTTAAATATGGTCGCCATTTAGTGATGTCATCCTGGGAGGCAGGAGCAAGGCAGGCTAGGGCAGGCTGGAAACTCCGGCAGGGAGTTTGGACCTGCACACAGAATATGGTTATCCCAAAGATAGTGAGCCGTCACTCGCATCGGAGTCGCCTGAAACCAAAAAAAACACACAACAGCAATTAGCAGACATATACGTGTTGGCAAAATCGCCTAAAACCCCCCAGAGATTTATGCACATGCTCGGAAATACTTCTCTCCCCCTGCGAGTGGAATATCGCCCTTTTATACTCTCCCCTCGCTTGCTGGATGGTGGAATTCTTCCGCGCGGTGTACCATTCATGAGCTGTTGGTGTGTCGGTGGCCCTGCCCCACCACCACGTGCTCTCTGGCCGTCCAAAACATTGGTGGCGCTGAAGCGGAGCTGTCTCTTCAGCGCCACCATGGCAGTCATGGGAGAAGTGATCTTTGTTTACTGTGTGCTGGCCGCTGGCCTGTTGCCACAGGACCCCCCTCAGCTCTGAGCCCGCTGCTGTCGTGGGTCGGGCCCACAGTACATCCCATCACGAGAAGCCATCTACATTCCCATGGTGGGTCCCCGCCTGGTGCTGGACCTGGAAAGAGAAATCCTGCAACAAGTGGAACCGTCGGGTTACCCTAGCACTAGTGTCCTTGGCCTTGGCCATCCATTGCAGTGGGGCGTGGTCTGTCACCAGGATGAAGTGCTGACCGGCTAGGTAGTATCGCAACTCCTCAATGGCCCACTTTTTCACCAGGGCCTATCTTTCCACGGCCGCATACTTCCTCTCAGCTGGGGACAACTTTCGGCTGATGTAGAGGACCGGGTGCTCCTCTCCGTCAAAGGTCTGCGAGAGTACAGCGCCCACCCCGGTCTCGGAGGCAATCTGTGTGTACGGTGAATGGGAGGGCGAAGTGTGGGTTGCATAGCACTGGGGCGCTGGTGAGGGCCTACTTTAGGGCTTGGAATGCCTGCTCTGCCTCCGCAGACTATTTCACCCGGTCTGGCTGGCCCTTCTTCGTAAGGTCTGAGAGGGGGAAGCTACAGAGGAGAAGTTAGGCATGAACCTGCGGTAATACCCCGCCAACCCCAAGAAGGCACGCACCTGTTTCTTTTATGTGGGCTGGGGGTAGTCCTTCACTGCCTTGATTTTCTTTGCCTGTGGCTTCAGCATACCGTGGCCAATACGGTAGCCCAGGTACTGTGCCTCGGTCAGCCCTAGGTGGCATTTCTTGGGGTTGGCTGTCAGCCTGGCCTTCTGGAGTTCCTTCAGAACCTCTCCCATGTGGAACAGGTGGTTCGACCAAGTGGAGGAGTGGATGACTACGTCGTCTAGGTAGGCGGCCGCAAACATATGGTGGGGTCACAGGACAATGTCCATCAGCTGCTGGAACGTTGCGGGCACCCCATGTAGCCACTACTCCTGGACGGGTCTTGATCTCGTGGTGGACCAGCTGTGTCATTCCCGGTGAGGTAGAAAACACATCAGAGAATTGGTCCACCAACTCGGTTAGCTCCTGTCTTTGTGTGTGGGTAAGATCTTACCCCAATTCTACCAAGGTACCCTGTCTGTTTTAAGAGTTACCTGTGTTCTTGTCTGGTTTCATCTAATTGATGCTTGATTTCCTTCATCTTTCTTATACCTTCTGCTTGGTCCTGACTTGCAACTCGTACGGTCTCTGCAACTTCGCATGCCTTTTCAACCAATTCCTTCACCTCTTGGAACTCCTTTCCTTTCTCCTGTATAACCCCCTGCAATTGTCCTAATCTCCTTCAACTTTTCCCACTCATATTTTTTTACTTTTGTGGTCACATCTCCCTCCATATGAAAGACTTGGTCCTTAGGAGCTTGTGTGCTCAATTGCTTTCTCTAAATGTCTTTGTTATCCGTTCTTAAGCATACTGTCCAGCTTTGTGGTGCCTGTTGCGTGCCTGCTGCACCTTTTGATTTCATTTTTGTCTTGGGTGGGGGGTCTATCATTGCCCTTTCTTGATGGTCCTTTCTCCATGGCTCTCTTTCATTCCCTTCCTGTCTATCTGATTGTTCCCCATATTCACCTCCATATTGTGACTGTGCCACATCATCTCCATGTTGTGGCTGCACTAAAGAGGCAGGTTCACTGCTTGCCTTCCAAATGGGGGTACTAGTTTGTTGGTATTAAGGAAAGCTCTCCCAGTATTATTTTACCTCTTCATTACTTCTGCTTGTATTCATTTGTGATACAGCCATCATACTTCGGCGCCACTACTCTCCTTTCTCCCCATCACTCAGCTGCCTATATACTCCATCAAATGTTTCGTGTACTTTCACTCTGGCTGACCCCGGGGCTCCCCCTCCTAGCCAGCAGGTCTACTATAGCAGAACTTCGAATAAACAGGTGTCTGCTTACATTATATAGCCAGTGTCTGCTGCCCACGGAGTGATGAAGTCCCACGGGAGGAAATCAATTCTCCAGCCGCTCATGTCACATCTGGGGTTACAAAATGTCATATCTGAAATGACTGCTGAGTGCCCCTTGAAATAATCAAACAATTGTTCTAAACTTACTGTTCAAATAAAGCCACAAACACGGCAGATGAGAGAAGCAAAAGTCCAGTTTTATTGTCCAGATACCAGCATGAGATCCAAACAGTGAGACATCCCAAATTGATCTTCCCTGAACACAGTGTTCCTTCCCTTTTATATAGTTCAGTGTCTCTGGTCTACACCCCTTTTCTTACTTCCACCAACTCTTCTAGTAAATCCCATTACATTCTGTTTTTCTCCTTTTGAAATCCCTTTAAAACCCTTCATTATTTTGAAATACCATTAAGATCTAAATTCATTATTTGGAAATACCCTTAGAATCCATTTTCAACTACTTGAAATCCCCTTATTTTCCTGTCGTCCTTCTTGGACCTAAAAAAAATCCTACACCGGCATTTCCCTCCTGACCATCATGCTGTGAGGATCTAACTATCTGTGCTGTATTGGTTATCCTGGGATATATTATTTTATTGGGACATATTCCTTTATTATGGGTGAGTTGCTACTTTATCTAATGACTACTGTACATGATTATGTTTTATTTTGTTGGTCACATTTAAAATACTAAAACCAAAAAGAAGTTGAGACAGTTCCTGGGGCTTGTTGGCTATTATCGTAGATTTGTGCTTAATTATTCGGATGTCACCAGCCTACTGATCAATCTCAATAAAAAGGGAGCACCAGATCCAGTCCAGTAAATAGGTAAAGGCGGCTGTGGAAAATTTACTCTCTCAGCATGGGGGCTTGTCTCCAGCAGGCCAGATGGCTCCCCGGCCTGACTTGGGTGGTGGGAGTATGTGATGGCAGGGGTGTGGTCGAACAGTAATTTGTGAATGGAGGGTGAAGCTAGGAAAAGTGAGTGGTAAGGAACTACACCTGTGAGGAATTGTTCTAACATTTTCTGTGTTTCAGTGAACAGCAGCAAGTATAAAGTGGGGAGAGATAGGTGCCACAGGGAAGAGAACTAAGCAGCACAGAGCCATGTGTGTATTCATATATATGTATATGTATGTGTGCATATATATATATATATATATATATATATATATATATATATATATATATATATATATATATGCAAAACAAACAAACAAAAAAATGGAATGAATTAAATAAATAGGGACAAAAATAAAGAGCCCTATTTTGAGTGTTCCCATACCTGCCTCCTGATTTCTGAATCAATCTGTGAAGTGTCACAAGGTCAAAAACTCATAAATCAAGGCTTGGTAAGTTCAGGTAAGTGTACACTGAGGACCCCATGCACAAGCAGCATAAGATCACCCATCACATAAGCTTTAAACCATGAGTCCCCATGTGCAGACTTTGGGGCACGAAACTAATTAAAAATCATGGCTGACTGCTGGCTTCTGGTTGCCCCTTGCAACAGTCTGCGGAGAAAACGCTGACTAGCAAGTAAGCTGGTCTCAGGATGGTAAACATTGACTGAATTACGAAAGAGTAGCTACGAAAAAGTAAAGATAACAACAGGAAATAATGCGTAAAATAAGTACCGACACCCTGTGGGATTTGGCTGCAGATGAGGTCCGGGCCAGAGAGAGAAGAAGTAGACAAGATCAGGATGATGATGAGAATGAGGAAGATAGCCATGTGCCCTGCGTGAGGACTGTTTGCTTTATGTGCAGTAAAACTGGGGGTAAAACAACAATACTGTTCAGGTGTATTGACAGAGATGAAACTCCCAAACCAACCCTGGCTTTGGAGTACACGTTCGGTAGGCGAGCAAGAGCACACAGCACACTCAAAGATATAGCTCACCTGTGGGAACTGGGAGGAGGCACATCTTTATCAGATCTTGTGCAGATACCCATCACGTCTCAGAACCTCAGCATGTTGTCTCTGGTGTTGGTACTGGACCTGTCTAAGCCTAGTGCATTCTGGACCACCATGGAGAAACTCCTTCAGGCAGCTCTAAACCAAGTGGAAAAGGCATTTGACATAACCAAGAGGCCAGGAGAGGCCAGACCCAGCAAACAGTTAAGCCAAAGCAGAGCATTGTGTATCCTCCCCAAAGACTACCCAGACAGAGAGCTCATCAGCCCCTTCCCTGTGCCTCTTCTTATGATTGGTAGCAAGTTTGACATCTTTCAGGACTTTGAGTCAGAGAAGAGGAAGGTGATTTGTAAGACCCCGCGTTTTCTGGCTTATTACTATGGTGCATCCCTGATATTCACTAGCAGTAAACCAGAGACAACAGTGTCTAAAGTCAAGAACTTCTTCAATCATCTAGCCTTTGGGACTAAGAGAGGGAAGTATTTCTCTACAGACCCTAGCAAGCCTCTCGTAATTCCAGCAGCCATAGACTCTCTCAGTCAGATAGGATCTGTTGCCATTGATCTTGGAACACTGCACCCTAAAACTCCACTGCGCCTGTGGAAAAAAGTCCTTGAACCTTTTTTTTTCCTCCAGAGAGCATTAACGAACGCAAGGAAGTGAAAGATCCTGCCAAAGACCCCCAGTACAGTGAACTACTTATAGATGCCATGAGAGCACAGAAAGACCAGGAGCTGGAGCAGTATAAGTGAGAACTGGCAAAGTCATGGAAAGGCTTGACCCTGGAGTCCTAGAGCTACAGATACACATCCTAAAAACCTCAACATTAATATTCACAAGGAAAGGCTGAGTTAGCTCATCAACCACCCTTCCTCAGGAAAAGAAATACAGCCGAGCAACAAGCGATGACAGGAGAGTAAGATAATACAGTACATATACCATATGCTGGGATACATTCTTGGAAAACATGACCAATGAGCATTTGGAGATTTTTGAAAATGCTGACAAACTGCCCAACACTCAGTGTTGCGTATCTAATCCCCTGTAATTACTTACTCTGATTAGAGAACGTTAGTGTATTGAGATTAAAAATGTAACGCGTTCGACTGAACGTAACGTATCTGGAATGTGAGTGAGCCTTGTGTTAAAGGCTGTTTGATCTAAGGCACAGGTCACAGTAGCACAAAGCACAGAGATCTTGGCGAATGAGAGATGTGCAACACATAACCACGTTGAATTTCACTAATACATTGTGTAATACTGCATATTTTCCAAAAGCCTCTTTCCAATGTGAGCGAAAATAAAACGATGGCTGACTGCTGGGTTCTCAATGTCCTGTAAATAATGGATGAACCCTCACATATTAGCAAATCTCTCTTAAACTCACTGATCTAGGCCACTGGCTGAGACATGGTGGTTGGCCTACAGGATGAAAGCCCTGACCATTAGCTAATAACTTGGGGGGGATTGACTCAAACAGACAGGCCCCAAGGCGAGGCCCTTTGTTCTCTCACCCAGTTCACCCTGTCTTTATCACACCGACTGCATCAGGACACCTCATATATTCTAAAGGACCAAGTACTGCAAGAATAATACAATAACAACTGAAAATATTTTCTCCCATCTAATTATCATGCTTGTAAACACAAAGTTGCATTTAGAAATTTTATTGTTTAACATGCATGAATATGATTGATTATTAGTAATGGGTTAACATCAGCCAACATATGCCTTGTTTGGTATGTGTGTGTGTGTGTGTGTGTGTGTGTGTGTGTGTGTGTGTGTGTTGAATAATTTCCTGAAAGATCAGAGAAATGAAAATTGGGTAGAACGTTGTTAGGTATAGGTACCAACAGTTAGGACTAAAAGTTCAATCCACACTCTATTAAAGGAAGAAAAGAGAAGGCATGAAATTATGTGAGCACAAAGACAATGGACTGAATAAAGTCATGTGTGGAGAACATAGCCTGAACTTCATGCTGACTGTAGCAAAACCCTTTGGGCTCCACTCAGCGAAGAAGAGTTAAAACCCTCCGACACCATGGAAATAATTAGTTCTCTAAAAACAAACACTTTCAAAGAGTTCTCCCCAACCAACATCTTCAGGGAGTACTCATTAACAAAACAGCTGGAAGAATCCTCTTCCACCCACATCTTAAAGAGCTAAGAGCTAGATCCAACATCTGCAGGATGTTATCCAGTCAACATCTTAAGGAGTTCTCCATCTGCAACAGTACTCTGCAATCAACATCATCTGGATAAGCTGGTTCCTGCAAAGCTTTCTAACTCTAGTCATGAAAGAACCACCAAGCTCATCGAGCAGCCCACCTAGGAGACTCCACTCCTTTCACCAATCCGATTGGTCTTCCTAGATGCTGCTCAAAAGCAACCAGACCTCTGAGAAATCCCCCAAACCAGAATCCCTTCTACACAAAGACATGACAAGGGAATCCCACATCTAGAGAAACTTCAACACAATGAAAGCATCTCCAGGTCCTAGTTAAAGCTGGCATATTTAATAGAGCCCTTCTAATATGGAGCAAAAGTTAAATTAATTGTTGATGGTTCGTTTAGAAATGTCATCGAAGAAATGCATACAGTGTTAAAACTAGAGAGCCATTCATTCTCCATCAAAGCTATTTTCACCCTCTGTTTGTATGTGTGGGAGTGTGTGTTTGTGTTATATTACACCCCCTGGCAAAAATATGGAATTACCACATTTAGAGGATGTTCACCCGGGTTTTTTACTTCATAGCAAATAAACAAAGCACACATACTGTGGTAATAAATTTAAGACACAGGAAAACACAAGGGTAACAGAGTATGTAGTTTACTGAGAATCATTATCATACACATCATACACTGGGGAGGGAACAGGAATTGTTGGAGAATAATCAGTAGGTGATGGGTAATAATATGGTGTGTTTGTAGCAAAGCTACTATCATCATCAGAGCAAAGAATAAACCAGCCCTCCACAGAGGTTATGGGAAGCAGCTGAGCCTCAGTTTGAGTAGAAGTATGTGCATAGGTCACCGATGGAATGATATGATAAACGGGAAGATAAGGAAACCCTGGGGGTACAGGTGAAGAGCAGAGACGTTCCAGCAGAGCTGTAACATCCACTGCCAAATGTACCAGCTGATGAAGTATATATTCATCCAGGCCTGTGAGATTGAGTAGCCGAGAGAGAGAAGGTCCAGCTGAATGAGAGTGCTGGTCACCTGGACAGAGACAAGAGAGAAAGAACAAAAATTATATAAAAAAGTAGTGGTAACACTTACAACATATCCACATATATATACACATGTACAAGCACATGCAAAGAATGTAGGAAACAGGTATCAATACTGTTGTAGGGGATTTGGATCTCGGATATATGAAGCCTCAGTCCTACCGTTATTTCCAGCTTAATGTAAAATACAAGCTGATGTATTATGTGATGTTATGTGGAAATTATTAAAACTGTATTATGATTAAACTATGTAAAGAACCTCAACCGTGACAATCTGGGGAAACGGAATCACGTGAGGAGAAAAAGAGGACCAAGAAGGAGGGGGGCAAGCCAGCAACATGGAGGAAGCGAGACCTGAGAGATTTACAGCTCGACACACTGGATGTAAAAAGAACTGAAAAGCTGATATTGAAAAATTATTGTTTAGTGAAAGAATGTGATAGCATACTGAGTGTCTTAAATCAAATGAGAGCTGAAGCTGAAATGTTAAAAGAGCATGCTAAATACAGAAGAACTGAATGCATTAGGAAATTAAGTCAGATATGGGAAAATAGCACAATTTTGTACGAAAGTACCAAGACTCTCTGCTCTTACTAGACAAATAGATGAAATGGAAAAATTGATAGAACACAAATCTGAAGAAAACTCAGTAAAAACATACATCCTGTTTTTACGGCCAGCGCTCAAAAACACACAGATTTAAGGCAAGTGCTCAAAAACCGCAATCCCCCAACCTCTGTGTCTCGCTGTTAAAGAACCCAAATAAGGGCATGCTTTCTGTTTTCTACATGCAATTTCAGAGTTTGTGCTCATAACCGCATCCGGAGTCCTTTTGAGAAAGCGTTTTGGTCTAGAGCAAAAACTTAGACTCTAGCACCTGAAACCACAAGCAAAAGGTGTATATAAACCGAGGAAGGAAAGGCGAGTGTTCATGGCCATTCCTCAGATGAAGGTTACTCCTTTTAGTTTCTTGTGAAGGAAGAAAAACTGTCTGACCCTGCCTGGTCTAAAGGGATTTTCAGACTCTGCGTAGTCGCTGGTTTTTCTTTATTTTATTTTCATTATATTCTGAGTTAACATAATTGTAATCCTTTTTGTTCTTTAATAAACCAAAGTTTATTAGGACAATTCGTATATCCTACTCCAAGAGTAAAATTCCTTTTTTACGCCTCCTTCAGCATAAGGGAGAGGATTTCATTCGTTCTCTAGCCCAGCGGCACGAAGACTCCGCCTCCTGAGAAGGTAAAAGGAAGTGATTTTACATGCTCTATCAGTTGTATGACAGTAGCAAGTAGAGGATTAATATTTGGGATATTAATTCTATTGAAATTCAATAATATACTGCATGGAAAGAGCATAAAGTTGAAAACACACACACACACACACACACACACACACACACACACACACACACACACACACACACACACAATGTTTAAGAAGCACCAAAAACATATACTAAGCCTAAGATTAGAGAAGAAATATGTGTAACAATAGGCAATAATATATTTCAACCATAATGAAGTGGTAAAATAACTAGATTGTCCAGGACAATGGTGCAGTAGGTATGCCAGTGAGGGACTTTTAAATAGCAGAAAGAAAAACATGGAAATAAGGCTATGTTCCAATAATTCCAATGGCTAAAAATTGGTTTTAAGGGGATTCCAAAGTGAGAAAAGTTGATTCTAATGGTATTTGAAAATGAGAAAAGTAAAGTTTAAGGGGAAATAATAATAATAAAAAAAATCATTAAAGCATATTGGGATTTCAAAAGAATGAGATAATTGGGCATAACCTGTAAGGTTATACATAAGACTATATAAATAGGGCATTGAGTCCGTGCATAGATTCAGATCACTTTGGGACATCTCACTGAATGGATCTCATGTTTTTTTTTAACAATAAACTGGATTTTTGCTTCTCTCATTCAACATGTTCTAGATTGTTACTTCAGTTGTGCTTTTGAGTATGATCACTTCTGGAAAAAGGTAATTAGCACCGCTAGTCATTTTTGACATTACAATACTACACAACCACTTTTGTTTAATAGCTGAACATTCTGGCTTTGTGAAACATACCTCAAACAAGTTAAATTAAAATTACTTTAATAAACAGCATATTTTTTTTGCCAGATCAAGTAGAGGAAAAAAAAATTATGGAATCACCTTGTAATTTGCATTTCTAAAACAAATACCAGTACTAGTCTAAAAATGCTAATTTTGCAGTTAAAAGAGAATGCTTACAGACCTTACTAGATTGCTTACAGACCTTAATCTTGGACTTTTTGAAAGGAAATATGACCCCAACAAGACAGCTGTCAATTGAAATAATGGAAAGGATTATAAAGCTCATTCAAGAAGGAAATCTGGAGTATGGCAAAAGATGTTGGTTGTTCTCAGTAAGCTGTGTCTAAAATCTGGTGCAAGTATAAATAAAATGAGAAAGTCATAAAAGGAAAATCATACAGGTTGTTACAAAACAGGACTTGAGACAGGAAGTAAGCACAGGAGTGACATCTTTATTTAAACAAACTAGAGACTTACAATGGAAAACCTATCCCTCTACTCGAGATGAGACACAAAGCACAAAACTTAGGACAGGCCTATGCCTAGAACCAGTAGCTTAACTCATGCATGAAACATTCATTTAACTTAGGCAGGAACACTCACTGAACAAAGGCATGAACCCTCTTAACTATGGCAAGGCATAAGCACTCTTAACTATGACATGGCATAAACAATTTTAACTATGGCATGGCAGGAAACACTCTTAACTATGACTTGGCATAAACTAAGGAACAGGAACCCAGGCAGAGCATGGAAAAATCGCCATCTTCCTGCCACTTTACTTTAATACCGCGCGATGTGCGCAGCACCGCGAGGGGTTTAACTAACCAGTCACCCTTCTCTTAATTACCGACAACTGGCAACACTTGACAGTCTTAGCGTCCATGCGCGTTTCAAGCACGTGCACGCTCTGAAGCCACTTGTGTATGTCATCCCCACAGCGCCATCTGCTGTCGAGATTGTGACACAGGTCATCCAAGGAAGATGTCAAATGTTAGGATAGAAAACTCAAATCAATATGCCTTGAAAATACAAAATGCACAACAAAACAAATAAATCCATAAATTTAGGATACAGGTATAAGAATGCACAATAAAGTCTACAAACATTTCTGGGAGTGCTGAAGAAAAACAACCTAGTGTACTAGACACCTGCATAGTGTGCTGTTTATATCTTCCAGTAGATGTCCTTTTATGGCAAATCATCGAAAGAACATGTCTTACTACAATCCATGTCCATCGGATATGCTAAACAAAAAGCTTCTTCAGTTTTTGAGTAAGACCACTTGTGCGTCCATCATTAGCATGACATCAGCCCCCAATCTGACCATGATATTGGCTCTTCTACTGACTCACAAACTGGCTCTGGCTCTAGTATGGACTCACACACTGGCCCTGGCCCTAGTCTTTTCTCAAACACTGACAATGGCCCTACTACTGACTCCAACATGGAACATGGGCTTCATCCTGAGCCTATTCCCAACTCAAACATAGACCCTGGTCCTCATCCTGGCCCTAGCCCGGATGTACTTTGTACACAGTGTTTGTGCACATTGTCATTTATCAGTATGTATACCTTTTCATTGTCAATTAAAAAAATATTTAATATTCTCTTTTAACTGAAGCCAAGTATATATTAGAAGTAATGTTCAATAATAATAATCATAATAATAATAATAGCATGAATATTTAAATCTGGTGGATTTCATAGGTAGAATAAGACTACATTTAGAAAATGTACTGTAAAGTAATAGCAATGTATTTATGTTTTAAAAAAGGCATTACAATTATTACTTCATGACAATGTTTTTGGTGAGTTTATAATGTAATAAATTTCCAATAATGTAAAAATTGTTATTACATTGAGCTCAAAATTTTATTAAGTTTTGAGGAAATTACATTATGAACATTAAATTACATTAATGTAATACTTATTATATTATATGCAGTTATTACATTATGCTTTGTTTTTACTGTCATGTCACAGCAAACCAGTGACTACAATTCCCATCCGGCACTGTGGCCTTCAAACATGGTCGACATGGACTTCACTTCCCACACACAGTCACGTTCACCTTCTCCAGAACTCTAATTACACACTCCTGCACCCAATCTCACACACGATCTCAACCATAGCATATAAGAGACTTTGTGAGCATTTAGACTTTGTGACGTATACGTTCAGCTGCCTAGTCTCTGTTGTTGTCCAAGCCTTATATTCGTGTTTGCCATTCTGTTATTTGACCTTTGTTTACTCTATTGACTTCGATTCTCTGCCCTGCCTAGTTTTGCCTGTTTGCCTGATCACCTGACTGCTGATTTCTGCCTTATCCTTGGACTTTGTTGTTATTAAACTGCCAAACATGGACTTGCTTCCGTCTCAGCCTCCATTCCATGACAATTACACTATGAGTTGCTACACAGTCCAAGGTCATCTTCTTGGTTTTTAAGTGGTACCATCCACAGTAATATAATTTATATTTAGGCTGTCCATGTGGGGCCATCCTCAGCAACAGAGAGTGATTTCCACGTGATGAGAACTCCAGCCAGAAGTAGGGCATCAGGATGGATCAGGCAGGTCCAGAGAGCAGAAGAAGTCAGGATCACTGGTATTTCAGGAGAAGCATGTGTAGCTCAGCAGACAGGCAGACAGGCCGAGAGAACGCGAGAGATTGTTAGGTATGCTCTGTGATGGCTCTGTGTACTTCTCCTGCAGCCATCATTATTTGTCTGTTTTTTGTTTAGTCATCCTTACTCCTTAAATGTACATATATTATCTGCACTGATTACATACAACAGAGAAATGCTAATAGAAATAGGAAAACAATTGGCAAGCTCATTTTCAGTTTGTCGGCTCTGGATTCCCTCCTACATCGAGGAGTTCACACCAGCGAGGCCCACCAACAATAGAATCAAGTAATCAGTGCAGCCAGGGAAAAGTGCGATCTCAGCGGTAATGAGGTAACAGAGGTGAGCTACAGGCCATTTATCTGCTGAGGGAGTTTACAGCTGTATTTTTCCTGGCAGTTTGCATCCTGCCCAATGCAAACTCCACACCAGCATTTAGGATTCTGTATGATGCTATAAATATACAAGAAACCACACATCCAGACACTGGATGGTGAATTCAATCAATGTGATTTACAGAATGTGCTTCCAACATACCACCAACATGTTAATTTCCCTATGAGGGAGAAAAACATACTAGGTTTACAGTAACATGAAAGGTGCATACAAGGCTCATCTCAGTGTTCCTCTACCCAGCATACAGACAGCTCCCCAAGCAAACCCTTCAAGTAAGTAAAACTATAATTGTGTGGACTGAAGAATCTGATCAGGTGCTTCAGGACTGCTTTAAATGCACTAAGTGGGAGGAGTTTAGAACACTGCTATGTGAGGACTGTACTCCTGACCTGGATGAGTATCAGTACATCAGTAGAAACCAGCTCCATAAGCACCTGCAAAGACAACACTGTGCCTACTAAACAGATCCGGAAATACCCCAACAAAAAGCTGTGGATGTGAAGTTCAATCCATGCTGCATGCCTGTTCTACTGCATTGTCTCTGGTAATGCCTGTGATTACAAGAAGGGTAGATATGACTTTCAAAGAGCCATAAAGTATGCCAAGAGACAATGCAGACTGAGGCTGGAGTGTCACTACACAACTGCTGATACCCGGTGCATGTGGCAGGGATTACAAAATATCACAGACTATCAAGGCAGGGGCGAGACCACTGACAGCCATATCACACCAGAGGAGTTCAATGAATTCTGTGCCTACTTTGAAACACTGAGCCACTGGGGAGTAAGCTGGTTAGTGGGAGCATGCAGAACCCACCATTCCCAGTCTCATCTGCAGTTGTGGCAAAGACTCTTAGGAAAAATAAAGCAACAAAAAACAGCCCAGACAACATCCCAGGATGAGCTCTCAGAAGTTGCTCATCAATGCTAGCAGAGAGAGATAGTTTGTATATATTGTAACTGTAGTTTTGACAGGTATAGGTCAAAGGTCAAAAAGATACACATTCTAACTCTCTATATCTAGATCAAAGGTCATGATCATAAAAATATGAATAGTTATGTTAAATCTGGATCACATCCATTCGTGACCATATATGGTGCTGCCATGTGTGTTTTTCCGCCCCACACGTTGCGCACACCTGGTACATCTTTTCACATAGAATATGAAACTCTCTGTGGTAGGACATAAAAATATATATAGTTTTGTTAAATCTGGTTCACATCCAAATCGTGACCATACCTGGTACGACCATTTGTTCCCCCCACCCCACCCCACACACAGATACAAGTTGCATACTCATGTTTTTCTCACACTCTGTGGTAGGTCATCGACCATGTGTCCCCCCCACCCCCCCCCCCCACCCCACCCCACCCCACCCCACACAGACAAAAGTTGCATACTCATGTTTTTCCTCTTCACATAGAATATGAAGCTCTCTGTGGTAGGTCATAAGAATATATATAGTTTTGTTAAATCTGGTTCACATCCAAATCGTGACCATACCTGGTACGACCATTTGTTCCCCCCCCCCCCCACCCCACCCCACTCCACTGCACCCCACACAGACACAAATTGCATACTCATGATTTTCCTCTTCACATAGAATATGAAGCTCTCTGTGGTAGGTCATAAGAATATATATAGTTTTGTTAAATCTGGTTCACATCCAAATCGTGACCATACCTGGTACGGCCATGTGTATCCCACATCCAAACAAAAATATCACACACACACACCCACACACACACACACACACACACACACACACACACACACACACACACACACACAAACACACACGTGCATGTACAGACAAACGCATGCATACGAACCTGCTTATAAAAGTCGAGCATCCCTCTAGGCTTTATAATACTCTGTACTTAGAACAACGTGTGCGATCTTACAACATGGCTGATGTTTGTCCTAACGCGCCGAAAAAAGCTCACCCTTTTTTGGGAAGAATAGAAAAAATGTTAGAACATGAAAAGATTCAATATTGGGTAATGTCAAACGGATGTACAGCCGGGTTTTTTTTCGATGCAGAAAAAGGAACCGTTTTGCTTTTCAAGTTCTCGGTCCCGGGACACATCCACTGGAGCCGTGCTACAGAGAACGTAACTTTTAACAAAGGTGACTGGAAAAAGTTCAGAAAATGGTGCAAGGATTTTGACTACATTGTTAGAATGGATTTCTTTTCCCCGGATGCGTACAGACGTAAATGGAACAGTACGTCTCTTCAATGCAAATACTGCATCAGAGCAACAAATTTCTCCAAGAACCAAGTTTCACTGCACCGTGCTGCTGTATTAACCGGTGACAACGCCCCTGATAACAAAGAGAATTGTGAAGTGAGGTATGACCGAACCAGCTGGCACGATCTGCAACGCTACTTCCGGCAAATCGATGAATTATTCCAAAAAACTGGAAGAGACAAAGAAATGATGCAAATAAAAAAAAGGCTAGAAGAAGTCTTATTCTGAGATCGTCAATATACTATTCTTGATCAGAAACTCCACCTCCCCAAGACTCCTCCCACACGCTATATAAATGAGTCTGATTACATATCGAGCCAAAGTATTCTGAACGTCAACCAGCAATATGTCTTGTGAAATCAACCCCGTTTTCTACACCTCTGATGCAACCCTGTATGCTGCTGCTGCTGATGATGATGATGATGATGATGTGACCAGTTCGGGTTTTGAAGACGGTGAAAGCCTAGGAAAAAGAAATCTGACCTATCTGACAACGAACGATGAAGCCGACGGTTATATAACCAACACTGTTCTAACCATCATACGTGCTGTTACGGGGGAACTGCTGGACAGAGTTATCCAACAAGATCTGAAGGACAACTGTCACGGCTGCGCGATCGATCACCCGAGTCAACTCCAACACGCGTGTTTGTTCGATCCTGAAGAGTACTATCTACACCTAAACACCTACAGATTGCTGAAAAAACTGTTTAAACCATGGTTCAAATACACATTGGCAAGAGGTCTGAAACTGTGTGGAATCAAACACACTCCTTCCCTGGAAAAAATTCAAGGCATCGCTGAAGCCACCGTGTTTGAATGGCGAGACGAGCCTCACATCAAAACCGTGCTGAACGAGGTCAAGGAGAAAACCAAAGACGTTTTCAACGAGCAAGTGTGCGAAGACGTCGTAGATTACTGGAACTTTCACTCATCTCTGGAACCTGCTGAACCATCGCATACATGGGAAACCTCAAAACAAGCCACGTCTATTCTAACTGCGAGAAAAGGCTGAAGCCGATTAAAACAAAAATGCTGAAGACATTCGTAAATAGCGTGTGTCCTTAACACATAGGTGTGTAACAAGTTTTTTTTTTTTTATATGTATTGCTGAATCAATTGAATGTAAACTAAACATGTATCTAAACCTGCGTGTGTTTAGAATGGAAAATGTTACTTTGATTGAATATGTAATACCTTACTCACGTGTTCTGAGATAAATGCTTATTCTACACTGGTATTTGATCATTCTTGTCTTGACACTCGAAAATGACTGAACGATTGATGAAGAATATATATTATACACCGTCAGAACCTGGTTCGTACGGTGGTGTTGAGAGTTTGCAAAGAGCTATTGTTGAGAAAATAGGTAAAAGAGCTAATGATACTGAAATAAAAAACTGGTTAGCAGAGCAGGATGCATACAGTCTACATAAACCAGTATCTACAAAGTTTAAAAGAAACAAGGTTTTTGTGAAGAACATCGATGAACAATGGCAAGCAGATTTAGTCGATATGAGCAACTTGTCAGAGAGTAACGACAATGCGAAATTTATGATCACGTGTATAGATATTTTATCCAAATATGCCTGGGTACGTGTGTTACGAAACAAGACCGGAATCGAAGTAACTAAAGCTTTTGATTCCATTCTAAATGAAGGTAGGGTCCCCAGAAAACTACAAACTGATCAAGGGAAGGAGTTTTTTAACAAAAATTTTCAAACATTAATGAAAAAACATGACATTATTCACTTTGCTACGGGTACGGGGCAAAAAGCATC
The DNA here is from genome assembly GCF_001660625.3 of Ictalurus punctatus. Classification (NCBI taxonomy): domain Eukaryota; kingdom Metazoa; phylum Chordata; class Actinopteri; order Siluriformes; family Ictaluridae; genus Ictalurus; species Ictalurus punctatus. Next base: position 5,611,711 of record NC_030423.2, read on the forward strand.
GGTGTGTGAAAGGTTCAACAGAACGCTAAAGACCAGGATGTGGAGATATTTTACCGCTTTTAACACGAGAAAATACATCGACATAGTTCAGGATTTGATTCAAGCGTACAATCACAATTACCATTCCAGCATCAAAATGAAACCTGCCGAGGTCAACGAATCCAATTCCTTCAGAGTATTTAAAACCCTCTACGGATTGTTCACACCTAAATTAAAGAAACTAAATTTCAAGTTTAAAGTTGGTGATATCGTTAGAATTTCTCGTTTAAAAAGACAGTTTGAGAAAGGATACGAGCAAAACTTTACGGATGAATATTTTACAATCTCCGAACGGATACCGAGAGATCCCCCAGTGTATAAATTACGAGACTATGATGGTGAAAAAATTGACGGAACATTTTATGAACCCGAGCTACAAAAGATCATTATCGGTAAGGACAAGACGTTTAAAATTGAGAAAATCTTGTCTGAAAAGACCCGAAACCAGAAAAAAATCTGCCTGGTGAAATGGGTGGGTTGGCCCGATAAATTTAATTCGTGGGTTCCGGTCGAAGACGTAGTTAACATAACAAAAGGATCACCGTGAACAAAACTGAAAACTATACTCATTAAACCATGGAAGAGTGTGGTTTCTTTGTGACCCTTCCAAGCAACGCGTCTTTGGATATTTACCCTAATAATAAGATCTCGCATTACACTACTAAATTCGCCAAACCAATCGATTTGAACGGAATATGGGAAGTATCACTCGCAGAGGTTCAATATATCCAGAGTTGGTACTCGTTAACGGAGGAAGACAGTATGTGTCATATTATTCAGAGGGATGGAAAGAGAACACTAAACAGTAACTTTAATATCACTCCAGGATATTATAAAAATATCGATGAAGTGGTTAGTGAAATCAACAACAACTTAAAGAAAATGGAGCTCGGAATAGAGCTATTCTATAACCCTATGAAAAATAAAATACGCATCGTATCCCAAAAACATTTTGCGTTCAAAGCTAATGGAAAATTAGCATATATGCTCGGTATGAACCCCGGTGTTCCGATAACGGCCCGAGAACCATAAGCGCCTAACCCCTCTGATATTCACGCAGGCTTTTATACGATGTATGTATATACAGACGTTATCGAGTATCAACGAGTTGGTGACAGTTTTGCTCCGTTACTGAGATGCGTACATATAACGGGTGAAAACAACAAAGTCGTCACAATTACTTATGATAAGTTGCATTACATACCTCTCACCAAGAACCACATTACCGATATAGTAATCGAAGTCAAAACGGATCAGAACAAGCCTATACCTTTTAGTTACGGGAAATTTATTGCTAAACTACACTTTAGACCCGCTAAACATTCGTTCCGTATGTAAAATGATGGATAGGGGCTACGTTCATCCGCAGACCTACGTGGATTATTATGTCCACCAGGCTGGAAATGGTCTTCCTGGGTTTCAAGGCGCCCCCACCATGTATGGGTCGGGGCTAGGAGGACTGTTCAAGGGTCTTTTTAGAATGGCGGTTCCGTTCCTCAAAAGGGGTTTTGCTATTGCAAAGCCTCATTTAAAAACAGCTGCTAAAGGGTTCGTAAGTGACGTATTCAACAACATTATGAGCAAGACACAAGCTCAGAATCAAGACGGATCGGGGCTTGCGTTGACTGCGCGTAAAAAATCTAAAAGGCTCCCAGGGCGTCGACATGTGGTTCCTAATAAAAGACGTAAGGTTACTAAAATCAAGAACAGTGTGAAAAAGACCGAGCAGAGAGGCAACAGGCACCCTTACATCTCTCACAAGAGAAATCGGCTGAACATTTTCTAACATCATGGCGTTCTTACACAGTCTATCCTCAGAGTGTACCAAGACAGAATTGGATATTTTCACATTACCTTTTACCCAAACGAGTATCGAAAAGTACACTTATGTCGAAATACCACCACTTTCCGCTCTTACGGACAACGGGCCCCTGGAGTTCTATGTGGCTGGAAACGGGGAGGATTACCTCGACTTGAACAACACTTTTTTACATCTGACCTGTAAAATCGTGAACCCCGACGGTTCCAATATAGCTAACGATGCAAAGGTTGGGGTCGTTAACTACCCCGTAGCCTCACTTTTTTCACAAGTGGATGTCATGCTTGGGGATCGTCTTATTTCTCAATCTAGCAGTACATACCCATACCGTGCCACCTTTGAAAGTCTTATCAACTATGGAAAAGATACACTGGAAACACAATTTTGCACCGGGCTATTCTACAAAGACACAGCGGGGCATATGGACGCCACAGACCCGGACGGACGAAACGAAGGCCTCAAAAAAAGGGCCAGTTTCAGTGCTGAAAGCAACACCTTCGACCTGATTGGACACATTCACTCGGATATATTTTTTCAGGATAAACTTTTACTGAACGGGATCGATTTGAGGATTAAAATGGTTCGCAGCAAAGCTGAATTCTGTTTGATGAAGGAAGGAAATGCAAATTTCAATCTGAAAATACTCAACGCTTCTCTTTTTGTGAAGAAAGTAACCGTCTCACCGTCTGTAAAAATCGGTCACGGACAAGCACTTCTCACCGCCACAGCCAAGTATCCGATCGAAAGAGTCTGTTTGAAGACCTTCAGTCTAGCTGCAGGGAGCCGCATTTGTTCACAAGAGAACCTCTTCCTCGGTCCCTTACCTAAAACCATTATCTTTGGGATGGTTGACAACGACGCCTTCAGCGGGTCGTACAATAAAAACCCTTTTAATTTTAAACATTACGATGCAGAGTTTATCGCGCTGTACGTAGATGGTACGCAATATCCCGCAAAGCCGTTTCAGCCTGTTTTTCAGTCCGGTAACGTGGTCCGTGAATTCCATTCTCTAATTTTAGCATCAGGAAAGCAGCTGAAAGATCAGGCACTGTCGATAAACAGAGAAGAGTACCTGAATGGATATACTTTATTCGCTTTCAACATGAATCCCGATGACGATTGTGGGCAACATTTGTCATTAATAAAATCGGGCAATATGCGATTGGAACTCAGATTTCGTCAACCACTTCCGATCACGGTGAATCTAATAGTGTATGCCAGTTTTGACAGCATTCTAGAAATAAACAATCGAAGAAACGTGCTCATCGATTACCAGTAACTCATGGATACCAGAGAACTAACGGAGGTTATGAGAAGTTGTCCTGAAATAGATAAAATATTTCATGGCGTGATGGCCTGTGACGAGCTACCTACAAGTACTCTGAGAAAGTTTCCAGCTTTATTCATCGTAAACACACATCCGAGACACATGCCGGGTGAGCACTGGCTAGCGTTATGCCTTAATGACGAAAACACAGGAGAATTTTTTGACTCGTACGGAAACCCTCCAGACTACGAACTCTTTCCTCGATCGATTCATTATTTTTTGACAAAGAACTGTTGCAAAATAAAATATAACCCTGTACAAGTTCAAAACTTTACGTCGGTTTGCTGCGGGCAACACTGTGTGTTTTTTCTGTGTCACAAAGCTAAAGGTTATTCATTTAACCGTATTATGTCTATGTATAGCAAAGATTTAATTAGAAATGATAACACTGTTGTGTCATTCGTTAAAAAAATGTACCCTAGAGTAAATAAAAAGCATTCAATTACATGTGTACAATGTATTAACTCTCTAGATATGTTTCATTTGCATATGTAGTGGAATGTTAAATGACGATGCTTCACAAGAAAAATGTTAAACAATAGTTATTTTATTGAAATAAAGGGTAACATAACATAACATAACATGCTTTGTCCCTCGTCCTTTTCAAAAATCAAACCAGTCAGTACGGTTAAAAACGGGGGATTTGAAAACTGGCTCAGAATCGTAGTCTTTGCTTTTAGGTGGGGAAACAAGATGAGAGATATCTTTAGATCTTTTTATGTCAGATATTTTGCGTCGAACACCGCCATTAGGTATTGCTGAAAAGGGTATATTTAGGTTGGCTACTGTCTGTAAGAACTCTTTCCAACCTAAAGGCCTCCGTTCGTCGGATACTCGATGAGGGGCCGTGAGATTTTTTAGCAAATCCACCATGTGAGATCCTTTGATAGTGTTTCCTTTAAAAATAAATTCACCGCTATCGTTCCACGCAGCCCCGGCTTTTAAAAGTTTTTCCATAACGTACGAAGCGTTTCTTTTGTTTCTAGCAGAAATGTTAGCGAGGACCTCTTGCACGATCTCGTCTTTGGGGTGTTCGGTCACAGCTGCTTCCGTTTTGCTTTCCGATATTTTAGGTAGAGACAGGGTCAATTGGGCGGTTTCCTGCTCTCCTACTTTAACCAAGTTTAAAAAATTTTGCAGCACAGACGCGTAGAGTTTCGCCTTATCGTAATCATTCAGATCAGTCCTTGATAAAATACCACGTATTGCATCGTCCAAGTTGTTTTCAACAGTCTTTCTTATGGTTTCCTTCTCCGCGGTGATGTTTCTAAGTTTATCGATCTGATGTTGAGGGACTAAATACATTTTCTCAGCAGTCTCCATGTTAATTGTTGCGGGACGCGATTAAGCTGCTTATAAAAGGAATGGCTACACTGAGCAAAGGCAGAAGAAATCCTCCGGATTGATTAATAACTTTCCTTTTTCTTTCAACGGATGCTCTTTTATCAGCAAATAGTTTGATCCATTTTTTTTGTTTTTTTAAAACCCGATACTGTTTTGTCGTCAGTGGTATGTTTCCCCTGAGCACGTTTAAAGCTAGTTCACATATGCTCAGGATGAGATCTGTGGGCGCATCGCGTAATATATCCTTTCTCCTTCGGGATGGAGACCTGTGTAATGAATTCAGCAACGGGAGGGTTTTTTTCAATCGCTCAGACATTTGTTGTCGATACTTTAAAGTTTTTTCTTCTTCTTCGGAACATACACAACCGGTTTCTCCCTCGGAAACAACCCTGAACGGAGACGAAGTTCTTCTGGCGTTTGTGCTTTCAGGTCAACAAATAAATACCCGTAAGGTCTAGAGACGGCATCGAGAAAGCATTCTAAAAAATACTTGCTGTTACCCGGATACATTTGACGAGCCAGTATGCTGATCTGTAATTTATCTCTAGGGTTTTTAAAAAGAACCATGTAGTTGGTGTTCAGGTTGATTGTTCTACTGGTCTTTCCTTGAAAAAACAAGTTTTGAACGAGGTAGATGACGCTCAGATTTCTGTGGTGTGTGTATTTTGTAAAAGCCTTTTCTACTTCGTCATTTTTACTGGCGGTTTCCATCAAGTCATCGATTACCAACAAGTTTTTTTTATTTGGAGGAAATAGTTCGTCATCACACAAAGAATCAGGGATTCCTTGAAGAAAAATTATTTTTATTCTGGTCAATAATTCATCGTACAGAGGCTGCCAACACGTATAACACCAGACAATGTTTTCCGGAACAACCGACATTGCCTCTTTACAGTTTTCCAACAGCATTTTGATAAAAAAAGATTTTCCACTATTACTCGGTCCACATACGATACATGAAAAGGGAAGTTGCATCCTAGCGTCAAAAGCAGTCACGTTCATATTTTCCTTTACAAAACACATCAACAGAAACTATATACACATATATACAAGAATAGTCTTAATAGCCATAAGGGAGAGTTGTAAAATCAGATAATAAAACACGCTTATCGTACACAACCCTGAATCTTTTCAACTGTGATTTGTTTCTCAAATGAAACCCCTTTTTATCTCTCACGATTTGGTTATGCGTGGTTACGAGATGACCTGTATGATCCGGATTTTTCACTCGCTCGTCCACCAGTTCTGTTAGTGATTTCAAATTGACAATTTCAGAATTGATATAATTTAAAGTAATGCCTTTAGCTTTCATGGTTGTTTTTCCTTTCATGGTTTTGTAACCGTAGGTTTTCGGACCTGCGCTTACAAATTCCACGATTTGATCGCCATCATCTAGTTCGCTGGTAAGACCACCCAAGTAATCGCTTAAGGGTGGCATCCAGTCACCTTCCTTACTTTTAAAAATGACGCTATCTGTGTCTGTGTACAAACAACGCTGACCCAATCGATCCATCAAATTGTACAGCTCAAGCCTAGCGTACGCTGTAGTGAAAATGCCGATGAATACATTAGCGTTTAGCGGTTTAATCAATCTCTCGTCTGCGTAACGCCACTGTACCATCGCCACCTCCTCATTCAAAAAAGAGAACTGACTCACATTATAAATATCGGAGAACATGAACTGTAAAAACTCGGCAGGATCTCGAATTAAGGTCGTGTTCGATCTGTCTGGTCTTTGACACATCTTACCCCACAACGAGTTTAGTGCGAGTTTAGCCACGGATCTTTTGGCAGGATTAACAGTGATAAATTTCGGATCCAACGTAATCCCTTCGTTCTCCTCATATTTGCGAATGTACTCACGTTTAGATGATTCATCAACGACCCAGGACGGATAACCTGAACTTTCCTGTTTGGTCTTGAGAAACATTTTAATATATCTCGTAAAAAGCTTATCAGACCTTTTAGGAAAGTGCCACACTTCAATCACTTTTAGAATTTTGTAACCTTTTTCGACGGCTTTCTCAATTTCGATAGATGCCCATGTTCCGATAAGAGCTCTCTCCTGAGCCGTATGATCGCAATGTTTTAACTGATGTTCGGCACACGTTCTACATAGAGGAAAGAGGAGTTTGCTTTTTACACGAAATGGTAGAACAGGTGCCCACAGACCCCTAGGTGGTAATACCTTTGCTCTAATGATACTGAAGTAATTTTTCAGAGGTTGAAAGTCACGATAAATGATGATAGGGTGATCGATCGGGTATGTCTTTGTCTTATTTACGAATGGGTAAAGCGAGGTAAAGTCGAAATAATCGATTCTCTCACCGGGTTGAGCTACATAATGCAGGTTTAACGCGTTTGTTCGACCGCCGTAAAGAGCATCTCGAGGGTTTAAACGCTCAGGAAAGTCAAAGTCTTTTAGAAAATTTTGCACGAGATTGTCGTTTTTCTTCATTTCATTCCACTCGTGTTCCCACATCAGAGTGACTTGCAAATTGAGAGTGTCTTGCAAATTCTTAATTCTCTCCATCGATTTTTGACGGATATCTCCGAAGGTTGCGTTTGATTTAGTAAGAGGATGCGGGGTCATTGAGGGAAAACACTTTTCACAGCCGTGATAAAAACACCCAAGAAACTCAAAAACCTTACGGTTTTCCCCTTCCTCACAGTAACCATCTACGTAATAGTTACCGAACCTGACTTCACCTTCGTTCAACGCGTGGCGAATGGGTAGGTTTTGCGTTTTTGAAACATATTCGAGCCATTGTATGGAAGGTGTTGAGAAAGATTTCTGAGTGGTGATGTAATTATCAAGAGGCGGAATAGCTAAAGTGTCTTTACGCAGGAAGTTGGTTCTAAAGATTTTCATGCACACTGATGCGATCGTTATGCATTTAAAAAGATCGACTTTTGTACTATCCAGAATTTCTTGTCTGAAAGCTATACAACCCTTTCTCAAAATTTCTACATCGTTCACACAGTATTCCGCCATCTCTTTCTTGAAATCAAACACTTTGTCAGAAACCGTTCTGTACCACTTAAAGAATTCTTCTCTATCCTTAGGCATCATGCCATCTACACCGTAAAACTTAGGGTCAGGATACGGCCCTACGTAATCCTGATGTTCTACGGTGTTCCAGAAATGGGGAAAATAGCCTTTCATGCTTTCCGAAAAACCCATGGCTTTTGGGATGCTACTCAATTTCATGGGTAAGAACGATAGACTATCAATGTAGGACTGACGAAACGCGGTATCGATGAAACACATAATTTTACCGCCTTGTGCTATGATTTCGGGTGTGATTCCTTCTTTCACTAAATGGTTTAACAGAAGGTATGAATCGAACCCTCTAGCGTTATGGGCTATAAACTTGTATCCGTGGTATGCATTACACCAAAACTTTTTAAAGAAGGCACTGACGCAATCATCCCCTTCAGCCACCCACTCCTCACCCTTAAAATCAATACAGCATATGAAATTAGTTACATGTGTTCCTGTTTCCTGCCTAGTCTCGAAATCGTAAAACACATAATCCGTATTTTCGCTTTCTTTCCTGGCCCTCTGTATAAAACATCTATGCTCGATATCCTCATCGAGTTTTTGGCCACAGAGTATGCATTTCGAATGGGCACATACGTGATTCTCTCGATTAGAAGGTTTATCCCTTATCACACGTTTACATTTACCGCAGTAGAATCCCGTTTCACACATAGAATATTCGCCTTTGTGCGATTGAATCTTTGCTTTATGCCTCTCGAAACAGTATTGGGAGCTACACAGTCTCTGACACTCTGGACATTTAGTAACATTCTTAGGGTGTTTGTAACAATCGGGGTCGTGACAAACGTTGCAGCTATAAGCGCATTTATGCTTCCATAAAACGTCAAACCCCGAATGGCAGAAATGACAAACATGACTCGTTCCTAAAAGTCCGTTGATACTTTTAACCCCGTAATAGTGGTTGTCATGTAAAAACAAGTAAATGGTTTTTTCGTGGGGAGTCTTGCTAGTTTGAAAGAAAGAGTATCCGGCTTTGCTAGCAGAACAGTGTACGATTACGATTTTGCAATTCAAATGTCTCTCAAATCTCGGTACGTCAGCGAAGCTGACCGCGGTGTTTACGGATAATCCCACATCGTGTTGTAATTTTCTAGCGATTTGTTCGGTTTCAAAATCATTTTTTTCACGATTCAAAAGTTGGCTAACACACAAGGCGAAGCACATGTTGTCTCTGTTGTGAAAAATGTATAGATGCTGCATTTTCTTCTGCAGGGTTTCTGTTTTGAATATATGGCCTATTTTCCTTCTAATTCCACCACCCCGAGGTGGTCGAACGATTTGGACGACTATTTCAAGGGTATTATCGGTAAAAATTTCACGTTTACTCTGAATTGCATTTTCGAGCATGGTTAGAAAAGAACCTAAATCGATGACACCATTGTCTAATTGAACGCGTGATGAAACATTGATCGTATCACCTCTAATTTCAACGGTGACTACATCCTTGGCAGAAATTAAATTGTTAGCGATTTCAATCGCGCTGTTTAAAATCTCTAAAACATAATTATAAAAATCTGCAAAGCTGTCAACGTTCGCGATAGAAGAAAAATTCACTCTTCTCCTAATCTCAGTGTTGTTGAATCTTTCCCGATTAATTATTCTAATATTAGGATCTAATCCATCACCCTCTTGCTCTACTTGGATATCGGGCGAGTTTTCCATCTGAGAATCTTGGGTATCGGGCGAATGTGTGTTTTCCATTTGAGAATCTTGGGTATTAGGTGAGTGTATGTTTTCCATTGGGCGGTTGCGTTCATTATCGTTTTCCGAATTTTGTGCAATATTGTCAGGGTTTTCGATTAAGTTAACAAGACCGTCATTTATCCTCATAAGACTTTGATTAAGTTCGTGTATCATATCATGAGAAGATAACGGACTAGGTTCCTGAGCGTTTTCTGGAGTCGAGACGATATTCTGAACGGGAGGTAATGACATATTTTCATTGATTTGATTCACCACGTCTATTAAACATGGATTTATCTGCAAAGATTCTCTTTGTTCGATTAGGTTATTTTGTAACTCTAACAGACATTGATTTAATTCGAAAAATATGTCGTGCGACGTGACCGGCGTACTTGATACAGTTTGACTGGAAATTCGTCTGGGGTTTTCATTTTGAGTATTGTTCTGTTCTGACGATCTTAAATTTTCATTCAACTGATTGACTGCATCGATTAGATCAGGGTTTATTTGTACTGAATGACCGTGTTCATTTAGGTTATTATGTAACTCTAACAGACATTGATTTAATTCAGAAAATATATCAATCGGCGTTACCGTTGTGTTTGATACGACGTGATTTGGACTCTGATTAGGTCTCTCACTAACGACTTGGTGTGACGGTATTAAACTTTCGTTCAGCCTGTTGATCGCTTCAGTTAAATATGGGTTCAGGGGTGTGTGCGAATCATTTGAAAAACTCTGGTTTCCATCATAAAAGAAATCATGCGATAATGGAGAATTTTCGGTTCTCTTTTTTTTAATCTCCATATCCGAACTGCATTTCAGTCGTTTCTGCGCCATATCTATCATACAATTTTCTAATCAACTTTATGCTCACTGAGAGACATCTATTCACATTTTCAAGCGTGCTGTACAGTAAAGGGATAAAATCTGTACCTCGACCAGATTCAAGTGTATAATCAATCTGTCCAAAGTTTTCCAATAAATCAGTCTTTGCTTCGAAGAATTCACGCCACACTGCGCAGATCTGTTGTAGTTCGATGTCTTGTTGAATGTCGGTTTCCGAGATGATTTCCTCTGGGTCTTCTATTGCAGCACTCGTATCTATAAGTCACAGAACATGTGAAAGAGCTTTTATTTATTTTATTTATTTATTTTTTTTTGTGCTGTGTAAATAGAAGGTAAATATACTACAACTCACCTGAAATATCTCCGTCGTAATCACTGTTAGACACGTGTCCCTCAAATTCTGAATATGATACAAACAATGTAATATTCACGTATGAAAGACTTTTTACAGCATGAAACATTCACAATTTTATGTTGTGACTTACGTGTGGAACTCAGATTCAAAAGGTCCTGAGTGGTTGTTTCGGGAATCTCATCAGAAATAATCACCAAGCTGTCTATAAAACAGTAAAACATACTTTTAATAACTTAACATTCTCATTTTAGATCACTACATAGATCTAAGAGACAAATTTTAATTACCTATACACTAGAAACAGATGAGCTTAACTCGGTCTTGCACTGTAATATAAATGTAATGAATATTTACAATTTAGATAAAGTATCGTACCAGATTACATAATGACCAGATAAGTATGATGATTTTGTACTCAGAATGATTAGTTCTAAGTTTATATCAATATCATTGCCTACTGGATAATTACATAAACATTGTATTTCAATTTATATTTAACTATTAATTGATTAAAATACAAATTTTTACCTGCCGAGAAATCCATGGGGTCTGGAAATTCTGTTGAACTTTGCCGATGTTCAAACTTTCGAAGTAGTGAAGAACTGACTCTGGAAATTCGGTCGAACCCTTTCCGATGTTAAAACTTTCGAAGTGCTCGACTTTATAAACAGGTTCGTATGCATTCAAGTGTGTGTGTGTGTGTGTGTGTGTGTGTGGGGGTGTGTTTGTGCTCGGGAATGCATCAGAACGGGGGTTTTACGTTGTTGACCTTTTGACCTAGGCCTGACTCGGAGTGCTTCATATTCTACGTGAAAGGAAAAGATCGTGTGTTCCCGGGACCGAGAACTTGAAAAGCAAAACGGTTCCTTTTTCTGCATCGAAAAAAAACCCGGCTGTACATCCGTTTGACATTACCCAATATTGAATCTTTTCATGTTCTAACATTTTTTCTATTCTTCCCAAAAAAGGGTGAGCTTTTTTCGGCGCGTTAGGACAAACATCAGCCATGTTGTAAGATCGCACACGTTGTTCTAAGTACAGAGTATTATAAAGCCTAGAGGGATGCTCGACTTTTATAAGCAGGTTCGTATGCATGCGTTTGTCTGTACATGCACGTGTGTGTTTGTGTGTGTGTGTGTGTGTGTGTGTGTGTGTGTGTGGGTGTGTGTGTGTGATATTTTTGTTTGGATGTGGGATACACATGGCCGTACCAGGTATGGTCACGATTTGGATGTGAACCAGATTTAACAAAACTATATATATTCTTATGACCTACCACAGAGAGCTTCATATTCTATGTGAAGAGGAAAAACATGAGTATGCAACTTTTGTCTGTGTGGGGTGGGGTGGGGTGGGGTGGGGGGGGGTGGGGACACATGGTCGATGACCTACCACAGAGTGTGAGAAAAACATGAGTATGCAACTTGTATCTGTGCGTGGGGTGGGGTGGGGTGGGGTGGGGGGAACAAATGGTCGTACCAGGTATGGTCACGATTTGGATGTGAACCAGATTTAACAAAACTATATATATTTTTATGTCCTACCACAGAGAGTTTCATATTCTATGTGAAAAGATGTACCAGGTGTGCGCAACGTGTGGGGCGGAAAAACACACATGGCAGCACCATATATGGTCACGAATGGATGTGATCCAGATTTAACATAACTATTCATATTTTTATGATCATGACCTTTGATCTAGATATAGAGAGTTAGAATGTGTATCTTTTTGACCTTTGACCTATACCTGTCAAAACTACGGTTACAATATATACAAACTATCTCTCTCTGCTAGCTGATGTCTTCATGGATATATTCAAGTTGTTCCTCACATAATCCTCAATTCCCATCGGCTTGAAGAGTACCACCATCACATCACTGTAAAAAAAATAATAAAGCAGCCTGTCTCCACTCTCTCACTGACTCCAATAGGGATGAAGTACATCAAGGGAATTGTCATGAGTCACATCCAGACCATCACACAAATAATCCAGACCATTTTTCTGCATCGTGTCATGACATTATATTTCTTATCTTAACAATATTTCTGAGATGAAATATGGCTATCCAAGTAAAATTATCTACATGAGCTTCAAATGAAGAATGAGTCAAAAATCAGAACAAGGTCTTTTACTGCTGCACATGATGAAACAGAAAGGTTATCCAGAGATACTATATAGTCAGAAAACTTACTTCTAACTGCATATGGTCCTAGTGCAAGAACTTCTGTCTTGTCAGAATTAAATAGAAGGAAGTTAATAAGCATCCAGTGTCTTATTTTTAATCTGTCCTTTATACATTCCTCAATTTTATTAAGCTGGTGTCTCTCATCTGGCTTTGCTCAAAAATACAACAGTGTGTCATCAGCATAATAATGGAAGCTAATACCATATTTACGAATAATTTTACACAGAGGTAGCATATACAGGTGCATATAAAAAAATTAGAATATCGTGGAAAAGTAAAAAATCTGTAATTTAATTAAAACGTGGAACTTTCATATATTCTAGATTCATTACACATAAAGTGAAATATTTCAAGCCATTTTTTTTTGTTTTGTTTTAATCGTGATGATTACAGCTTAAAACTCATGGAAATCAAAAATCCAGTATCTCAAAATATTAGAATAAAGAATTTATAATAAGCACAGGTGTTCCTATTCATTCCAGTGGTGTTCAGTGGGGTTGAGGTTTGGGGTCTGTACTGGCCACTCAAGTTTTGTGTACAGGCACATTGTCATGTTGGAACAGGATCGGACCCCCAGGATCGGTCCAGTGAAGGGAAATTGTAAAGCTTCAGAATACAAAGATATTCTTTACAAATGTATGCTTCCAACTTGCAAATTGTTGCAACAATTTAGGGAAGGCCTACAATTAGGGCTTGATTGTCAGGTGTCCACAAACCTTTGGCCATATAGCGTTACTGTTAAACCTGCTCCTTGCTAAAAGGAAGTCTAAGAAATTTGATAATCAAATTCCTATGTCCTGCTGTCACCTGTAAGTATTTTCAGTCATATTAAAAATTAAATTTTAAAAAAAAATTTGTAATACTGAAAACCTTGATGATTAAGGTTTCTGTACAGTAGGACTGAAGAAACAATGAGCCTAAAGAGTGTTCAATTATATGGAGAGCAATGCGTTATGGAAAACATTTTTTTTTTTTTTACTTGATTTGGAAAAACATATGCCATTTATTAAAATACTTTCATTGAATTTGTTTGAGGTATGTTTAATGAAGCCTGTTCCACTATTAGTCAAAACTTGTTTTGTTTCACATCTGTGATTTGTTTATTTGCTATGAAGTAAAAAATCCAGGTGAACATTCTCTAAGTGTGGTGATTCCATAATTTTTGCCAGGAGTAGCAGATATGTTTATTCTACTTTTCGCATGTAGTTATCTTCAAGTGTACTATCCAAGACTATGCACAGCATCCCCTTTTAAAATTTTTCCTTTTGTCAAGGCTTTCAACTCGCAGACTAGAGATGTGCACTGTCTCTCAAGTCTGTCAGGGTTAGTGCGAAGTACTACCATATTCTCTTTGTGTCGTCCAGTCTTATATTGGAAGTCTCTCAGCAGAGACAGGTGAAGGGGTATATTTAAACTCCCTTGTTAAATAAGAGGAATAATAAGACATATCACATATAATGGCATGCCTCTTGCAATCACTTTGAGGTAGATTGACACTTAATTAAAACCATCTAATGGTCCTAATACATAGTGAACATGCATCTGCTTAAGCTGGTTGAAATTACCCAGGCAATTTCCATTTTTATGTTCTGATTTTTTTCTTTTTCTTTTCTTTTCTTTTTTTTAAAGATGTTTTCTGAAATGTACAGTGAGGGAAAAAAGTATTTGATCCCCTGCTGATTTTGTACGTTTGCCCACTGACAAAGAAATGATCAGTCTATAATTTTAATGGTAGTTGTATTTGAACAGTGAGAGCCAGAATAACAACAAGAAAATCCAGAAAAACGCATGTCAAAAATTGTATAAATTAATTTGCATTTTAATGAGGGAAAAAAGTATTTGACCCCCTCTCAATCAGAAAGATTTCTGGCTCCCAGGTGTCTTTTATACAGGTAACGAGCTGAGATTAGGAGCACTCCCTTTAAGAGCGTGCTCCTAATCTCAGTTTGTTACCTGTATAAAAGACACCTGTCCACAGAAGCAATCAATCAGTCAGATTCCAAACTCTCCACCATGGCCAAGACCAAAGAGCTCTCCAAGGATGTCAGGGACAAGACTGCAGACCTACACAAGTCTGGAATGGGCTACAAGACCATTGCCAAGCAGCTTGGTGAGAAGGGGTCAACAGTTGGTGCGATTATTCGCAAATGGAAGAAGCACAAAAGAACTGTCAATCTCCCTCGGCCTGGGGCTCCATGCAAGATCTCACCTCGTGGAGTTGCAATGATCATGAGAACAGTGAGGAATTAGCCCAGAACTACACGGGAGGATCTTGTCAATGATCTCAAGGCAGCTGGGACCATAGTCACCAAGAAAACAATTGGTAACACACTACGCCGTGAAGGACTGAAATCCTGCAGCGCCCGCAAGGTCCGCTGCTCAAGAAAGCACATATACATGCCCGTCTGAAGTTTGCCAATGAACATCTGAATGATTCAGAGGACAACTGGGTGAAAGTGTTGAGGTCAGATGAGACCAAAATGGAGCTCTTTGGCATCAACTCAACTCGCCGTGTTTGGAGGAGGAGGAATGCTGCCTGTGACCCCTGGAACACCATCCCCACCGTCAAACATGGAGGTGGAAACATTATGCTTTGGGGTTTTTTTCTGCTAAGGGGACAGGACAACTTCACCGCATCAAAGGGACGATGGACGGGGCCATGTAACGTCAAATCTTGGGTGAAAACCTCCTTCCCTCAGACAGGGCATTGAAAATGGGTCGTGGATGGATATTCCAGCATGACAATGACCCAAAACACACGGCCAAGGCAACAAAGGAGTGGCTCAAGAAGAAGCACATTAAGGTCCTGGAGTGACCTAGGCAGTCTCCAGACCTAAATCCCATAGAAAATCTGTGGAGAGAGCTGAAGGTTCGAGTTGCCAAACGTCAGCCTCGAAACCTTAATGATTTGGAGAAGATCTGCAAAGAGGAGTGGGACAAAATCCCTCCTGAGATGTGTGCAAACCTGGTGGCCAACTACAAGAAACGTCTGACCTCTGTGATTGCCAACAAGGGTTTTTAAACCAAGTACTAAGTCATGTTTTGCAGAGGGGTCAAATACTTATTTCCCTCATTAAAATGCAAATTAATTTATACAATTTTTGACATGCGTTTTTCTGGATTTTCTTGTTGTTATTCTGGCTCTCACTGTTCAAATACAACTACCATTAAAATTATAGACTGATCATTTCTTTGTCAGTGGGCAAACGTACAAAATCAGCAGGGGATCAAATACTTTTTTCCCTCACTGTACCCCTGAATACTAGGAGTGAATATGAAATTCTTGGCAGTTCATTCATTGAATCATAATAAGTAATATCTCTTCAGGGATGCTGCAGAAGTGGGAAGACCTTGATTTTTTGTGAGATCTTAATTAGTTTTGAAGTATTTGAGCGAACATGAGCTAGTGACACAAGTATTATCCTTACTGGACCTGATATCCTTACTGGACTCTGATATCTCTCTCTCATTTCTCTGTACATCAAACAATCTTCAAATAAGGATTGTGGATCATTTGATTAGTAGTTAAGTATACAACTGTATTACAGACATTTACAGATTAATATACAGTAAATTGGTAGATAAGATAGGATAAGATTTGGATGCTAAAGCAAGCAATATGCTAAATGTATATCTAATCCAAAAATATTTTGAATGACATAATGATTATTAGTTAGTAGCTCCCAATTAGCACTGTAATTTTGATAACATCAGTTGATGGCTATGCGGTTTTTTCACTGTTAGGCATTTTTTGACTGAAATGTTAATTTTTAAATGTTTTCAAAAAGGCCACTTTCAAGCAGAAAGCTTGGCAAACATTTTAAATAAAATCTGTCATATTTGCTGCTATTAACTTTAAGGCAAATATACTGACATGGTAATGTAGCACTGACCCCAGTGTCTTCACTTCTGAATTCCTCACTGACAAATAAAAGAAAATGTAACAGCTGTAAAGTAGACAGAAAGATTTTAATTTGGCCAAATATTTCTCCTACTACACTTACCTCAACTTATAAGGTGGCTAACAGGCTCATATGTCAGCCGTCCCTCAGTGGTCTGCTCCTGTTTTTTTTTAAACTGCAGCCTGTACCTTGGCTGTATATTTGGGTGGATATGGTGGCCATAGATGCTTCTCTCCATTCAGCCAGCTGTGTGGCACAATTTCTGTGCCACCATTTCGAAACTGAACAATGCACCACTGCTTCTTCTTTTTTTCTTTTTTTTTTACCAATAACAATAACAAAAAAATCCCCTAGAATGCAAGAACATAAAAAATTTCCCTTGCAGATATAGAAAAACATAACGTATCAAGTGTGTAAAAGCAGGAACTGAAGTACACTTAAAACAAAAAACAAACTTATTCTTAGAATACCAACGGTATTTTGCCAACAACAAATGATTCATTGTTGACATGGATGAGTGGCATTGCAATGAAGACAGTGTTGTCAGGACAGAGGAAATATTTTAGCTTGTTGTTGGGCATGATTGTCATGCAACTCCCAGACTTTATAAAAACCTATGTTGGATGACTCAAACGGATAAGAGAAGAATGTCTCTTGATGCTTAAACTTTTGAAATAGGACAAAAATGTCTACCCCATCTACCATACAGTAGAAATATCGCCCACAATTTGCACACAATTAACCCCTTGCACTACAGACAAAGTGTACTTTTCAGTGACAACTTTTCTGAACTCTTCCCCATGACTTAGGTGATGGGGCACTGGCCCATCAAAATTTAGTGGACTTAAATCACACTTGTGTAGCTTTGGTAACTCTGCATTTGGCGTTTCAGATAACCTTTCCACAGCTTGCTGTAATGGTAAATGATGCTTGCGCAAAATATGTTTTATTTGTCCTAAATAATTCTCAAAAAGAACTGCTGACACATTATCCAAAGTCCAAACAGATGATACTCCTCAGCCAGGTGAGTCAGCTGGTGTATATTGTAGACCATTTCAAGTGTACCATACAACTGTCCTAAGTGCCAAACAAAAGAGACAAGCAATCCATGAGCACAATCAATTATCACCTCTGAGGTTCCAGATGATAAAAGCAAATGCATAGCAACCGAAAACAAAATAAAGTTCTCATACATGTCTATTTCAGTGCTATTTTGACTCACAACAGGGCTCATGTACAACATAATTGAGTGTAGCTCAGTCACTTTTCAGTGATCAATTTATGATAACGCTATTGGTTTCTGTCTAAACTCAACAGGCGTGTAGGGACTCAGCAGCTTTAACTTTTCTGGAATTTAATCTTAAGCTAATGAGTATTGGCTGATGAGTCATCTCTGTCATTACTAACATCATGCATAATAGGTGGATGCAACGGAACCTCATCAGACATCCAGGCAACTCCTCTGTGACTGATACTGCTTCAGCACTGTTTCCTTGTGACAAAATATTGTGTACTGATGGTCTTATCAAATTGTCATACTATTTATGACTCTGTGGACTTAATCATTGACGTAAATTTGCACCTATTTGACCACTATGATACCATTATTGCTGCAAGTCGTGCAACAGTTCAGGTGATTTAAACTGGCTTACTGTATGTCAGTCTGTCCCTTTTTTCTTCTGGGTTCTTTCACCATTCTCTTCACAAATGTTTGAAACTGTGCTAGAGAATGTCAGATGATTCAACAAACAAGACTGGATAGGATACGCCTGTGTTTTTTCTTTAACAAGGAAGTAAATAAACATGGGCACTTCTCATTAATGAAACTGATGTGCATCCTTGATTCCTTCACTTGATTCTTTTTCTCGTATCCTAGTTCCATCCTAGGATGCAGGAAAATAATATTATAAACATGAGGATGGAGGAGATTGAAGGAAGATGAATTTATAACTTGAAATATCCTTCCTCACTGAAGCATTACGTTAAAGTGCTATTTTTGCACAGGTACATAACCTGTGTGCACTTAACAAATCTGTCTTCATATTTTTGAAACTTGATTAATTAAAATATTCTTGAATAAAACTCAATAAAGCTAGTGTATTATGTGACATTTATAGTTTATTTAAACTGCAAATGTAACCCAGGACTTAAAAAATATTGTTACAGAGTTGACATTTATATGTGCTTTGACCAAAGTCATATAATGCTCTTGAGCTTCAGAGTACTCACTCAAGGATGCAAAATTAAGGAAATTAGAAGCACCCATGATCTCATGGTCATCAACAAATCGATATTCAACACTCATCAAACTATGAAATTTCAATCACAATCAAAATTATGATTTGGATGAAAACTCAACATTATCTCAATGTCACTGCTATCTGGGATTCATCACTCAGTGCTTCTCATTTCTTTAATTGCACATCCTAATTTTTTCCTTGCATTTTTACTCCTCCCTTGAAAAAATTGAAGCATGATGTCTGTTGGTGGAACTTTGTTAATCAAGATATTCTTGGACAGAATACAACACACACACACACACACACACACACACACACACACACACACACACACACACACACACACACACACACACACACACACACACACACACACACACACAAACATAAGAAAACAAGTCAGAGATATGATAAAGTGAACTTTTGTGTTTGAAATGGTGTCAGATGTGAAAGAGAATACATGTCACTCAGGCCTTTTTGGATGCACCTGCATTTTCTTATGAATGAGAAGCAACCAAGAAGCATATATGCCTGTGATCATAAACTACAAATAAATATTAGCTAAATGTCAGTGTGACCACCCATATATTCTGTTGACTTTCATCAAAATTTCAATGCTGATTCAACATACTTTAAACATTGAAATTTCAATCTCAGCCAATTGTATCAATGTCCCCTTGCTATCTGGGAAATCACTTTGTTCCCAAGTTAGAAATGAGAATAATATACTGCTCACTTTCCAAAAAACATATTCTGGTGGACAGGTTATTGTCTAGACACTCTGCATATAAGCTCTGCAGCATTTTTTATGCATGCTAAATTTTCTCAACTCTTTCTCCTTCAAGCTGACTTGCTGCTAGAGGTCATTGGCAATGAGTCCAACTCCTCCAAATTCTTAACATTCTACAGTTTCCACAAATCATATTGCCTGAACCTTACCCTGACATGTCTCAAAGTTGCAGTTCTTTAATGCACATGTTTTGGAAGGATTCTGTTTGATAAAGGTCTTTATGTAGCTGGAGGTGGCATACTAAAATCTAGTATGCCTGAATTCCTTAAGACTTGCTGGAAGGGCTCACTAGATCACAGCAGCATAATGTATGCAAAGCTCTGGCCTTATGATGAGTGTATTAATGGGTGGAGTTGGTGTAACTGCCTTAAACAAGGGATTAGTCTGTGCTTGATGAATTTGTGCTCAATGATGGGATTATTTACATTGCTCCAGTGGCAAGGGCCAGGTGTCATTAAGAATACAAATCCCCTAATAAATATTAAAATTGGAAGGATTTCATGGGGCACTAGCAGAAACAATGCAAGGTGTTGCCTCTAAACCCAGAGGATTTTAGACATTAATCCTGATATTTACAGAGTTGAAATGGAGGAAAGTTTTGGTTCCTACTGAAACATATTTTGATCATGCAGTTTACTTGGAGTTGCTAGAATAGTAACCATGGCTGAGATCAGCAGCACTGCCCTAAAACATTGTCTCACCAATGAGTCAGATGGTCTCAAAAGGTTAAAGAAGCTATACTCTGTTACACACCCACACACACACACACACACACACACACACAGATATATATTATATATATTATATATATTATATATATATATATATATATATATATATATATATATATATATATATATATATATATATGCTTTAAAGTAAATATTATAACACTGAGATTTTATACATCTAGCACTAAGTAGAAGTCTATTCTATGGAGTCAGATAAATTAGTTAACAATCATTATTACTTATAGTCAAGGTTTGCATGGCTTAGGCTGCAGAGAGAGAGAGAGAGAGAGAGAGAGAGAGAGAGAGAGAGAGAGAGAGAGAGAGAGAGAGAGAGAGAGATTGTTAGGTATGCTAATTGTCACATAATTTTTAAAGTCAATGTACTTTGTGTGCAGAATACAAGCAGGGCAAGACTAGCTATGACAGCATAACTAAAAGGGAGAGCCAGAAGGTAACACAGGCATGATGGTGCCCTGGGACATTTTTTTTAGATTGCATAACTATATTATTTTGATAACTTGTGATATGTGATTGTAAATTTGTTAAACCCCTCTCTCGCTCTCTCGCTCTCTTTCTCTCTGTCAGTGCTACTCCTGACACATCCTCCTCCTGAGATACCAGTGATCCTGACTGTTCTGCTCTCCAGACCTGCCTGATCCATCCCGATGCCCTACTTCTGATTGGAGTTCTCATAACTTGGAAATCATTCACTGCTGCTGAGAATGGCCCCACAGCCGAAAGATCAACGAGATTACTAGGATGGTGCTGTAATTGATATGCAGTTTTGCTAGGACTACAATTGTTATGACAGCTTTAGGACTGCAAATGCCACAAACATTTTTGCAGTCAAGTCTCCATCAGTAACAGAACAGACATCACGTGAAAACTATAATGAATTTCCAGGTTACACAATTGCACTTTTTGACCATGTAGTATACACAGTTATAGAAGGGAATTATTTATTATTCCACAATTCATTGTCAAACAAATGAGTATGGGTCCCTTTTTGAGTGTGGTTCCTCTCAAGGTTTCTTCCTCATATCGTCTCAAGAAGTTTTTCCTTGCCACTGTTGCCTCTGGCTTGCTCATTAGGGATAAATGTATAAATTTTAAATTTATAACCTGAATTTATATATTTCTGTAAAGCTGCTTTGTGACAATGACCACTGCTAAAAGCACTATACAAATAAAATTAAACTTAATTAATAGCAAGAGCAAAAACATCCAAGTGTCTGATGGTCAGCTATGCCTTGCACAGGACTGGCTTTGCATCTAAGGTGTATTACTGAAGGAAAGGGCAGAGGGGAGTGAGGAAGGAAAGAGAGGGAGGTTGGTATGTGCTCTGTTCTGTGGGGGATTTCCCTGGAGGTGGCAGTACTCTGTTCAGGCCAGGGACAAGTGGAGAAGCATGGGCCAGGGGCAGAGAACAGTGAAAAGAGGTTAGGAGGTCTTTGGAGTGGTTCGAGTGAAACAGCCCCCAGCTGGATAAGGCAGTGGTGGGAGAGGACTGGCACCATTAGTATGATGCCATAGCCACTCATCGTTTCCCTCTCCATACTGTCCTTTTATACACTTCAGTTAACTCAAGAAGGTGAGCAGCCATGGGGATTAGTCAGTGCCAGCTGTGTTCTATTCTTGTGCACCAAACCCCAGCCATGTGCTTCTCTGCCATTCAAACACTGGTGCTGAAGGGGTCGCTGTACATTCAGCACCACAGCGGCAGTAGACTTAGGAGTGTGGTGGTTTTGGCGTGTGGTGTGCATGTGTGTGTGTGTGTGTGTGTGTGTGTGTGTGTGTATATATATATATATATATATATATATATATATATATATATATATATATATATATATATATATATATATATATACACACACACACATACTGATGTATAAGTAATGTTAACATATATTGAGACTGACATTCGGGTTAGAATAGACACCACTTTTTGGTGTTTGTAAACAAAAAGTAATCTGCATGTAACCTGGTTGCAAATAGATGAGAGCAGCCTCGCCACCTTATGCTACTTTGTTATAATCTGACTGAATAAACTATCCAGAATTTAATTAAGGAATCAGATTGACATTAACTAAAATGTTATCCAGTGTTATTCAGCTAAAGTAACACTTTCAAATGATCTAGTGAAATTACTATTGAATGTCTTTCTGAGGCTTTTCACGGTTTTTCTATGATGATGAGAATTGTTGGACCTAAAATAGAAAAATTTTATCCATGACTTTGCTCTTCTTTAGTTCCTAGAATTAGAAGGTTTTAATGACCTCCTGTCCCATTTCATCAGCCTTTACAATCCCTTTAAGATTCAGCTGGCACCAGGCACTCAGATGTCACCATTAAGTCTTCCACGAATGCACAGATTGCAGGTTGAAGTCCCCAAACTTAGACTTTGGGCCTCTGCACTCTGGCTCAGCTGCCTTAACCAAAATAATCAGACCCTGTCAAAACAGGATCACTGAGATGGTGCAACCTGTGATTATTTCCCCCTCCAGTCTATACCATTCTGATGTGGGTCACCCTGTTGAGGCTCTCAGTCTGAAGTTACTTTAATAATCTAGGATTAGGTTTTTGGCTTTAGCTGGAACATGGTGTCTCACCAGTGCACCAGCTTGTGGGGCATTGAGCTATTTGCATTGGCCAGGTATAACCACAGCACCACAACATCACTCTTGTTCTTTCTGGCTTATTTTAGGATTTGTGTAAGAAGTAGGTATTTCCATTGGTGACTGCTACATCAGCAGTGTTCTGAACCTACTTGTCCACTGGAATACTACAAAAAAAAAAAAAAATCAAGAACTAGCCAAGATAAACAAATTGCTTATCCTGAGATACCTGGGCTACTGGTTTATTAACCACTGCTTTGTGTATCAAAGAGTTTACTCTAAAGACTATTGATAATGAAATATCATTAACACATGTTAGCCATGTTATCAGCATGCAAAAGTATTTTTATTAATAAAAAAAAACACACTGTACCTTTGCCAGTTTACTTCAATCCTCAGTGGTTTTGATTCAACTAGATGGGTTGGTGTGAAACTTTTGCTACAGATCTTTATAGGGGGAAATTTGAAATGGTTATGATATATTTTTGCTACTCATACTTTCCTGAGAACACTCTGGGCTGGGAAGATGTTGTGCATAGATGGACACTGCAGTGATCATGATATTTCTTCATTTGTATTTTAAAATATAAATTTTTTGGCAGACAGTCATTACAAAGGACAAATATGACTGACAAATATAAACAGTGCTATTCGTAACTTGAGAACTGCACAGTTTCAAAACAGAAATGCATCATAGTCCTGAGTGTAAGCAGCTCATTTTGCATGTCATATACAATGCATTCAAAACACATTCATAACCCTTGCTTACATTTAATTACATTTAAATATGCATTAAAAGTGTTGACCAGATTGGCCTTAATAAACTTTTATGAAATGTACATACCCTTTTTTTTACACCTTTTTTAATCCCTAAGGGAAATGAAAGCAGATAGAGAAAATGGTGAATGGAAGAGAGAAGCAGGCATGTACATCTTTTTCCACACTGCACCTTCTTTTTCTCAGTCTTTCTAGAATAGAAGTGTGTTGCCATGCCAACACAACTTTATTATCTTTCTGTCCTTAACTATTTAGTGGGAAAAATTAATGTGCTTCTATTCTGCCACCCACCATCTGATTATGTTTACACTAATACAACAGCCCATGGACACTATCTGGGGACCAAAAACAGGTTAATTTAAAATAAATTAATTAGTTCTTCACATTGTGCTTGGCACTTTATTAGGTCATGTACTGTTGGATGTACACAAAAATCTGTAAAATTTCTGATTAAAAAATACTGCCAGCTGTGGTGGCCAGCTGTGGTGGCCAGATCTTTACTGTAAACAAAAATTGGCAGTAATTTTTATTGCAATATTGTCAAATATTTATTTCTGTACCTGTATATTTTATTGTAAAAGAGTGTTGTTTATTTACATCAATGTTTGATAAAAATAAATAAATAAAGGTACTACCCTAAATTGAAGGTAATATTTTTTGTAAAATTTACTGTCATGGCAAACTGTCGTGGTTATGCTGAAATTGGCACTAGACTAAATAACCTATCAGCCCCAGCACATCACATGACCATGTCACATGTCTCAGTGAGCAATTCAATTCAGTTTTATTTGTATAGCGCTTTTAACAATGGACATTGTCCAAAAGCATCTTTACAGAAATATATAAATTCAGGCTACAGATTTTAAATGTACAGTATGAATTTATCCCTAATGAGCAAGCACGAGGTGATGGTGGCAAGGAAAAACTCCCTGGGATGATATGAGAAAGAAACTTTGACAGGAACCAGACTCCAAAGGGAACCCACCCTCATCTGGGTAACAGCAGATACTGTAATTATAAATAAGTACATCCTTTCTATAAATGTGCTAATACTACATGGTCAAATAGTGTAATTGTGTAACCTTGAAAATTCATCACACTTTTCACATGAAATCCGTTCCACAGAACCTCTCCACTGTTCACTGATGGAGACTTGAGTGCAAAACTGTTTGCGGCAGTTATAGTCCTTGCCATCAGAGCATAATTGTTCATATGAATTGAGGTCCAAAGCCATCTTATGGTTTTAAGTGGTAGTATCCTCAGCAATCTCAATGATCTTTATGATCTTTTTGGCTGCACCACACTTCCTTACACCTGTTCTGTTTTACCCCTAATAAGCACCCCATTTCTGGCTTCTGTGTGTCGACTGTCAAGCTTTTGTCATCACAAAAGCTTGACACAGCCATACTCATAATCTGACTATTTTTGCCTGATGTTCAGTTTTTATGTTTTTAGGTCTTGTTCCACTGTTTTGGTTGTTTGTATTGCACTTTTTACAATAAAATCTGTAGCAGTTTTTACTAGCTCCCGCACCCTTCAGCTAATTATACTTTATTTTTCACTCAATACAGATGCAACTCTATGACTTTGGCTATGTGATTGTAGTACTATGTCTTTGGAATCTTTTTGGCCTCAATCCTTTTCGAAAATGCCTTGAAATTGCCTTTATAGATGAGAAACTCAGTACTTTAGCAGAGCCTGTACGCATTCATTCCCAGTAATTGAAGAATTTAAAGTCTCACCTGGACGAGGCTAAATGAAGAATTGCAAAATATTTGTATTGTATAGGCTAAATGTGTATGTATGTCGAGCCGCGGTACCTGTGAGTAATTATACAACTTCGCGTCTGGTGTTTGTGGGAAGAGTGGGAAGTTGAGCTAAGTCTTCTCTAAGACAAACCCTTAGCTGAAGATGCTACATGTGACGCCGCTGCTGTTTTGCTTTATTGCTCCAATAATTGTTTTGCTTAGTGGGTTGTTTTGCTTTACCTGTTTTTTGTTTAACTGTCATGTTCTCTGTTTGATTTATTGTTTTGCTTTATGTACTGTTTTGCTTCATGTATTTTGTTTTAGTTTAGTTTTGGATGTATGTCTGGTTTGATTTGTAACCACATAGTTAGAGAGTGAGTAGTCTGAGAGTGGTAAAATTAGTGTTTCCTAGCCTCAACTCTGTTTCAGGTTTGTTGTTCCACCTAACCACTTTACTACTGAGAGGGTGTATGTTAAGCCTTACTGTCTCCATGCTATAGTGGAAATAATTGTCATTTGTACTGTTTGCCATAATTCTGGTTCTGCTTGGGTGCTGTCAACTGCCTCTATTTCATGTGGCAGTGTCAGTGGGCCTGGCTGTTATAGCTACCATACAACAGTGTGTAATATTTGCCTTTCTGTGTTTTGTTGTTTAGTGTCTGTGTAACTTTAGGTTAACTGGTGTCTTATATCTCTCCAGGAGC
The DNA here is from genome assembly GCF_001660625.3 of Ictalurus punctatus. Lineage (NCBI taxonomy): Eukaryota > Metazoa > Chordata > Actinopteri > Siluriformes > Ictaluridae > Ictalurus > Ictalurus punctatus. The sequence continues at coordinate 5,637,888 of NC_030423.2, forward strand.
CAGTGAGTCTTGGTGGGACAGGGGAGGCTAGCTGCATTTATTCGGTGGTGTGTGCTTCACAGCATGCTCAGTGTGCCAACACGACAACTTCCTTATGGTGTAGGTAGTGTGTGAGTGTGTAGGCGTAGTTGGATTTTCTGAATTTGGGATAAACGTTTCCCTCCACTTGGGAATTGCCACACCCACTAAGCAATCTAAAACCGTATCCACTTTATGTGAGGAGTTAGGATTTCTAGATGTCTGGTGTATTCTTCATCTAAAATTTAATCTTAATCTAAAATAATCAGAAGTCCTCAATGTGGACAAAGAGATCCCTATTAAACAGATTAAAAAAATTATACTTGGTCCTTTATTTATTGAGGAAAATGATTCACTTTTTCAGGGTGAAGACTTGTTGGTGATCTTATTAGGGAACTGAAGCTTCTTGCCCAGTTCAACTCTCATTCTCCAGTCTTGGGTGAAAGGAACTATCCTTGATGCAACTCTTGGCATGGTGCTTGTGTTGCCCCCACCTTCTTAAACAAATTGTATGTGCTGACAAATTGATCGAGGATGACCTCCTACTTATGACCTGTCTACACCCCTCCAGCACCTTTGGTCAAACAAGCCCATGTGCTCACACATGCCCGCTTCAGTGAAGCAGAGGTACTGGCTGCCCCCCCACGTGCTTTTTCACTTCGGCATTATGTCAGATCTGCAAGACTAATGTTATACCCATATGTGAAATACTTGACTTAGATTATTTAATGTGAGGACATATAAGTGTGTACAAACATTACATTGTGACATACAGAGACATCAATTGCACATGCTCAAATTGAGCAAAAAAAAAGAGCAGCTCAATCCAGTTTGTGAGGGATTGCACAATCCAAGAGGAGGCTCAGCTTGTCGCTGCCTCCCTCAACGTTGTTCCCCTGTATTTAAACAGGAAAATACACAAATTCTGCGATATTGACTATAAAAGTCATCATACAATAATTACATTTCTATCACAGATCAGTGGACAAATATTTATTTATTTCATACCGTGCCATGTTTTTGTCTGTTGTGTAACTTCCATTGTTGATGACGTAGTGGGTTCAGCTCGTTTGTCAGTGGAAACACGAGCTGGTTTTGAGCAAGTGCCACCCTCTGAGCAAGCACTGGCTCCAGCTCCTCCACCAGCCCAGGTGGAAAAGAAGTTGAGTGATAAAGAATTTTTCCAAACAGGTTGAGCCTAGCTTCCACATCCCCTTGCAATTATCTTTCCATTGTTCAACTAAGGTTAACATCCAGTTTTTGCCATGCTACTGCCTCATGGATCTTATCCCTCCTGCCTGGTGCTTGCTCTTCTTGCCTCTGATGTTTTGGGATGGTTGGGTACATCTCCATGTTGCGCCATTAAAGGGTCTCACCTACTTTCCTTTCTTCAGGTTTTTGACTTGGCTTTTGGCCCCTCTTGTCTGATCTGACATTGCAATGCAAGGTTGCTGTTGGTCTTTCCCTCCACATCTCACTCGTTCCTGGTGGATTCGTAGTCCCCTGAATATAGTCGCCTTTTTGAACCGGCACCCACATATCCACAGGCTCCTCTTGTTATTCGTATTTCCGCATGATCATCCAATTAGGTCCACCTTTCAGATGATGATTTACTTAATTCGCAGGAGGTTGTACTCCATGTCTCTCTCTATGGTAGTTTTGTACAGCACTCTTACATTAAAAAAAATACTCATACCTGGGAGATTTTTTAAATACTGATTTATCTCTGAGATCACCCTGGTATGCCTACAGGTAGAGGTCCTAAGGTGGAAGGGAGTATGTTACTCTCTACCCTGTGGATTAAGCAGGAACAAATATTACTAGTAGAGAAATCAGAGCATGCAAGACTTTTTGTAGACCACTGTGGTAATTTAGTGTGAAAGTAGTGACTGAATATACCTCCAAAGACAAAGAGATTTGTAGTTTGTCACAGTCAGAGCAACAGACAATGAAATGAATAAGGACATCAACTTTTTAACAAGTAGTCTTCTAAACACTTTGTGTAACATATTTACATTTTGCCAACACCACCTAATGTCGTAGGGATGGCAGCGGCAATTACTAATGACAATTCAGTGCTAGTTATTTTATTTGCAATTAAAAATATTTTGTTGTGAAATAAAATAAAATTAGTTATCTATTATAACTTGCGCATTTACAAAGTCAGCTGTCTTTGCCACATGTCTTGGCAGCAGGGACAATATTGCTTTTTGCAGTTATTAGTACTAATTAATTATAATTGTTTGTTCTTCAGCTGTAAAATATACCATTTTAATCTGCTCCATCTCTAGCATTTCCAACCAGCATTTGAACCAGTGTGAGATCCAACCTTCTTTAAAGTTTATCGTCCACAAGACTTCATGCAGAAAACATGGCTTAACTTTAACTAGTTGTTAATCCACATTGTGATACCAATTGAGTCAGTGTGTAAATGTTTGGTGAAGTGAAGCCAGCTATCATACTGAAACCCCAAGTTTTTTGAGCCATGTGTCCAAGCTTTTTTTCAGTGTTCCCTCTGATAGTCCATTGAAATGCAAGACCAATGGCTGTAAAAACCTCCCTCCCTCAGGGAATGGGGTACATGTTCTATGGCCCCTTTGTCCAAGAGGGATCTTACTTCCTGCACTAGCATGGGCTCTGGTCTGTGCTGATTACTCTGGTGAGCACACCGGGGTGGTCGAGCTCTAAACTGGACCCGGTAACCCTTTTCTACAGTAGACAGAACCCATGGAGACACATTTGGCAGTAGTTTCCACGCTGCCAGATGGTCTTTTAGTGATGTTAACTATTCCACATTCTATTGGAGGGAAAGCATGAGATCTTCATTGCCCTGTGACAGCTCGCTGACCAGAGAACACTAAAAACTTTGGACAGCCTTAGCTAGGGGAGACCCTACAGTAGCACTGGGGGCTAACTGCACTAACAACCTCATGTCCCCTGATACATCCCTCCACGGCCCCTCAGGACTGCTCTTTTTTGCCTGCTTGGCCTTTATGACCATTCTCATATCAGGCCTGGTAGCAGGCCGTGACTGTGGCCGCCCGGTTCCCCTGGCTGTCTGCGGGGGTTGGCAGGCTGCTATACTCGCCTTCTGTGTCTCCCTCGCACTAGTGCTGGCCTGGGCTCCACTCGTGGATGCCCGGGTGAACTTGAGACAACAGGGAAGGAACTGGCTGAATGCCGCTGTATGTTGAGCTCGCTCAGCAGGTCTGCTTGGTAGGCCTGAAACACTGTCATTGTCTGCAGTAACCCACAAGCAAGACTACTACTGCATAGCCACGTGCATAGCACGGTGGCCTTACACGGTGGCTTGGATGGCAAAGCCGGCCCCACTAATTACCTGCCATCGATGGAGAGAGGTATCTTGCAAGCGTCTCCTCCACATTCGGCATAGGTAAATAGCCATGCCGTTCATTCCCCACAATGACAGAATAATCCAACATCGTTGGGTTATATATACGGCTTATGCGTGGTTTTCCCCCAGAAACCTGATATTTTGTCATGCACTTCGGGAGGAAAGGGGATATTTCTGCAGCGTGAGGGATTTACTTTTCACTGGGGAGAAAAAAGCTCATCCAGTTTTAGTAATCACTTCAAGCAGCTCTTTATATGCTGCTCTCAGTTTTTAGAACATCCTTCTGGCTCCTCAGAGTCAGAGAGGAATTATTACTATTATTTTTGTGTGTTTTTTTTTTCTTCTTCTTCTTCTTTTCCCATTTGGCTTTCCATAGTGGAAGGAGGACTCGCGACGCGAGCTCCAAAATCTACCGGAGAGCCGGACCCAGAAGACAGAGCAAGAAATAGAGCAGTGCTCGTCTCCGGCTCTTCTTCTGGATCCATAAGAGATCCCCCGGACCTGAGACGGCTAGCTGCCTCGGAAGCAGCCGGCCCAGATCCACGAGGCTCTGAAACCCAACTCACTTTGGCTTCCGAGAAGAGCTGCTTAATGTAGGCATTACCATGCACAGCCTCTGAAGGCTCCCACTGCATGCTCCATCCCTAAACACTCCACACAGAAAGTGTGCACTACTCCCATAATGAAACGGTAGCAAGCCATAACACACTTCCTGAATTCTCTCACTCATGTTTTTCTCTCTCGCTCATTCCCCTTTTTTTCTTCTCTTTTTTCTAAAGGGATAGAAATGTCCAGAGATTTTGAGAAAAGATAGAGAGGACATGAAGCGCCTTTTTGCTTCTTTACACAAACAGCCGACATGCAGTCTTTCACTGAAGATAATAAGGCTGATGGCATGGTTCACAGGTGCCATATTTATATCACATGACGTGCTTAATTGCCAAAACACCTGATCATTGCAGGCCTATAAATAGGCATGATTTTACACAAGCTTCAGATGCCGGTTGTACACAAGAGGCGCTCCCATAGTGTTATGCTAAACGCATCATTGAAGTTCCCTTTGAAAGGGAACTCTCTTTCGTATGAAAATCCAGATCATCAGTTACTGAAATATTGAAACAATCCTGTCTTCCACAAATACTGCCATTCTATAGTCACTGAGATTAATTTTTAGATATATAAATGTTATGTTTTCCAAAATCAAAACCAATTTTACAGAAAAAAATGTGTCAGTAAAGAAAGCAACATATTACATAATAGACAACATTTCAGACAAATAAATAAATAAACATAATTACCTGTAAGTGTAACAGTTAAATAACTTACCAGCCAATGTTCTTATAAAAAATGTATGAAGTGTACCTTACACTATAGGTGCTTTTTTAAGGAACTTTTTGGTACACAAAATATTGATTTTGTTCAGTTAACTGCTGTTTACAGCTCTTCATGTCAATTTTCTTATTTTTGAAGGCAATGTGATGCTTCACAGAATTTCTTTACACGTGCCTAAGATTTTTGCACAGTGCTAACATATTTGCCCTATCTCCAGAATAAAAAAAAAAACAAACATTTATTGGCCTTGACTTTCCTTTCCAGATTTTCATCATCTCTGTCACTGTGCATGAAGAAATATCTTGTGTGGTTTTGCAGAGTTAATATAATAGTGTAGCCTGGTATTCACAGTTTCTATTTTTTCCTCATCATGACATTCAAACATGACGCAACATGTGTATGTGTCTAAGGAAAGAGGGAGGACGCTGAGGCAGGTGGCTGTGGTTATAGTTTCTGAAAGCTTAACATGTGCTGGATGAATTATTTGCCATAAATTTGACCCTTTGTAATGAATAAATGGTCTGATTTCTCTGGCCTAGGCCACACAAAGTCATTTGGGAGGATAGTTTTTATTACTAAATGTTTGAGTGGCTCACCAGTTAGAAGGCAGCACTCCACCTGGCTGATTCATGATGAGAACTCCTCTCAATGAACACAGTTACATTCAAAACTCATTAACTGCTACCAAATAGCCAACCTTTTAATTATGGTCCAGTGTGTCTTCTGGATTAAATGTAGTTAAATAAGCCTGGACGGTTTAATAATAATGATTATAGTGCATCATAGATGTATGAAACCTAGATACCAGGATACATCTGTGGCACCACCATGCTCCTGACATCTATCAAGCAGCAGAGGTAGCTGAAGTTACAAATGCGCTTTATTATAAAAATAGGACAGGCAGACAGTTCCAAAACATTATGCAAACATCATCATAAAAGAAAACAAAAAACCCCAAAACAAATCAGGTCCAGGTGATCAGCAATCAGGATAACTAGGCTAAAACCAGAACAAAAAACCAGATGAACACACACAGAAATAAAAGGCTTAGTACATTAGGTGAATAAACAAAACTAAGAAACACTTCAAAAAGATTGAAAGGCCAGTGTATGTTTATATAGGATGTCTGAGTGATTGAAACCAGGAGTGCATGATCAGTAATCAGGTGATCAGTACTCTGTGGAATGGAATTTAACTCCAATTGTGGTGTACACATGACAGACCTCACTCTGGGAGAAGGATTTTTATTAGGCATACCTCTAGGAAGAGGATCAGGACTTTTGGGGTGTTTGGCATGATACTCTCTGCAGAAGAAGGGGTTGATGACATCATGTGCTGGAATTCAGCATCTCTCCTCTGGGCCATAACCCTCCCACTTAATGAGGTATTGCAGTTTTACATCTCTGTGTTATAAATTAAATTTATTTCTTTTACTATATAAGTAGGTTGACTTTTGATATCTAAGGGCGTTGGAGGTGTTGAGGTGGAATACCTTCTGCCAGTGGGCCAGGAGTTATAGCCTTTAGGCATGATGCATGGAATGAGGGGAATTGATGGCAGTGACGTGGGAATTCTAGCTTCTAGATGACTTTTTGCAACCTTGCATGACTTGCATGACATGTCCTTGGTCAAAAGCCATACTTTGTCAACTGGTTGGTTTTGGGGTGTTTCACTAGATGCCAGCAATTTGTAATGCTATATATAGCATTATACACATGTATATATGTATATATGAATATATATACATATATACATATATATATATATATATATATATATATATATATATATATATATATATATATATATATATATATATATATATATATATATATGCATACATACACACACATTATATATATATATATATATATATATATATATATATATATATATATATATATATATATATATATACACAATGTGTGTGTGTGTGTATATATATTAGATGCTGTCAGAAAAGGACTGTGCAACTGACTGTTCACTCTAGTGCTGTAGGAATTAATGGTCTAAAAGTCCTTTCAGCAGCTACAGGAAACCGTTAGCGGAGGTTTTTACTGATATGAGATTTTATTAGTTATTCTAATGAAAAGGGCTCAGATAATTTTCTCAGCCAGGCCTGTGAATTATTAATCAAAGACTTCAATTTAGAGTTCATTGTGTTATTACTTTAGACAAAATGAATGTATTATTATGATTTGTCCTTGAATGAAGATCTGAAGATTTTGTAGGTTTCATGAGTAATTAATGCAGAAATCCTGGTGATTCCAAAAGTCAAAACATAGCAAATGTTCGTGCACCCTTTCCTGTTTCAATTGACAATTCCATAAAGCAAGAACCATTTGCAGATTTTGTGTAGAAGAACCTGACTGGATTGTACAAAGCCATCTTTGGGATGAAGTCTGCTAGTCAGGCTTTTTATCCAGCACCAGTGGCTATGTTTACATGCAGCTTAATATTCCATTAGTATTCTAACTGAGAATAGTGCAGTGAGAACAGAAAATGTTCATGTGTACACCTCAACTGGAATACAGTAAGCCAAATAAGACCAGTTAAATCTTATTGAATGAGGGTTAATATCCTGTTAATAAGCCATTTAATAAAAGAATAGGACCTATGTAAACATTTATGTCTTTTACTTTCAAAATCTCTGTGTGCATTCTGCACATGTATGTTTTGGTCACAGTGCACTTCACCAACCACATTTCATATTATATGTTGTATATTTAAAAAATAATTTTCAGGTTGGATGGATGATTGAATGAGCATCAAACTAACATTAAGAAACAGATGAATTATGGTAATTTACCTAAAGTTCAATGTTTAATTTTCGCCAAACAGTTAGTGAGGATACAGAACATACACATTGTAATAAGGGGTAACACCTTTTGATGAAACTTTTTATTTCTTGTGTTATTCCCAAACAATGCACTCTGATATTACTAAGATTAAAGTACAAGTAAATGCACTATTTTGGCATAAAGGCATTATTTGGTTTAGCTAACATACTTGTTTCTGAATATTGGACAAATATGAAATGGTGAGCAATCTTCAGTGGTCACAGTAATTAGAAATAAGAAGAAGTAAGAAGTAGACTTCTTGCTGAATAACACCCACTAATACTTACTACAAGTTGAATGTGAACATTTTTTCTTTAAGAATTTCTTTTTCTATGATAATTATATAACAAAGAAATCCATCCATCTTCTACCACTTACTCCTTCATCAGGATCACAGGGGAACCTGGACCCTATCCCAGGGAGCATCAGGCACAAGGCAGGGTACACCCTGGACAGGGTGCCAGTCCATCACAGGGCACACTCCCATTCATACACTACAGGACACTTTAGACACGCCAATCAGCCTACCATGCATGTCTTTGGATTGGGGGAGGAAACCCCCACTGCACGGGGAGAACGTGCAAACTCCGCATACACGGCCCCAGCAGGAATCAAACCCCGGCCCCTGGAGGTGTGAAGCGAACGTGCTAACCACTAAGCCAGCGTGCACCCTTGTTATCTTCATCTGTTATTTATATAAATTATTATATTATTATTGTGGATAATGTTTTTTTCAAAACCAAAGATATCAAATAAAATCTGAAGCTAAATAAATAGATGCGCACTTCCCAAATTTTTATAATACCCTGCACAGCATCCCAGCAATAGCACAAAATTTTGTAGATTTATACATTTGCAATAGGAGGTTTTGTTTTGTTTTTGTTTTGTTGGGGGGCACCATCACATATGCCAGCCACTGTTCAGTCCCTTATCAAATCTTCTTTTAGGCCCCTGAAATCACATCATTCGGCAAGTGAATGAACAGCCGTGATGAACGACTCTACACTTGGTACTTGGTTTTGTCTGTTGAATCGGGCTCTTTCAAATATGATATTCTGCTTGCTCACAGTGCTTATTTGACACTTCTGTTACTGCAGCATACGATTTATTTTCTGCATCAGTTAGGGGTAGCAAATACAGAATATCTTCTGCTGCATACATGAAATGTGCATCTGATATTCTGGATTGCTTATCCAATCCTGATGCAATCCTGTAATGCTCAAAGCATTTCATCCATCTTGACCATTCACTGGCATTTGTGAAATCGAACTTGCTTGGCTGAGCTAACTGCAAGGCCAACAGTGGCGGTACTAGCCCTTCTCTCTCCCTTTTCCTCGTACTTTTCTGTTGTGACCTTTTTATTATAGATATTTCATGTTTACTTCTCTGTTGCTTCTGATACCATGTTGTGTTGGCTGATTTATAATAATGAGACAGACAGTCATGCAGTACTACATTGTTACTCTGGAACGCACATTCTGCATCCTATGTTACATCCAAATAGGTCCCTCTAACAACAATAGTGGGAATGAGTATACCCATTCCGTCATACTGAGGGTATTGCCTGTCACAGGGGCTCTATCAATAGGGGCATGGCTTGATCCTGTAAGAACTCCGGGACTGTAGCATTGCGCAGTTTACTGGGTCTCACTGATGTTCCTAACATTTCACATGGTCTCTACAACCTCGGCTGAGAGACTGGAATCTATGAGCTGGTGCCTCTCAATAGTTTCCATGGTTCTGGCCGAGGGTTATAAATCAACCCTCTGGTTTGAGACAATAGATCCCTGCAAACAGGAATCTCCCAGGGAATGCTGTCCAGCAGAGATATTATCTCAGAGATCCATATATGAGTCGGTCTGCCACTGCCAAGCAAACCAGCAACTGCTCGGACTTATACCACTGGCTGGAGCAGTGGATGTAAGTATAACAAGCCCTCATTGGACACAGTAGGTGCAATCTTTCCTGTTCCAGTGAAAGGAACAGAGGAGGGGAGTAAGCCTGCAACACTACCAGCTGGGCTGCAGACGTAGGTGCTTAGGAATAATCTGTTTTAGGATGTAGGGAGGCCTTGGTAATCCAGGAGCAAAGTCAAGGCAGGAAGGGGCAACAGAAATGTCAGGGCCAGCAAAAAGAGCTACCTTAGTAATAAGTTTCTCCGAAGCTGAATCTGGGGTGCCTAACGGACCTTCCCGGACCACAGAAGGTCTCAGGAAGGTATTCGTGGTCTGTAGATAGGCCTCAGCCATCTGACACTATGCATTAACCTTGAAGTTAGAGGCTGTTGCCCCACAGAGGCATCATCAATAGGGGTAAGGGTGGCAAAAATGGCAGCCACATAGACCCTAATTTTAGAAGGATCCAACACTGCTCAGAAATGTTCCTGTAAGAACTCCAGGACTGCAGCTATTGCACAGTTACTGGGTCTCACTGGTGTTCCTCACACCACAATAATAAAGGTGCTACAGATGTGGCCATTAAAAATGCGAGTCAAAGGAAACGGGATCCCACGATTTCATGCGGTATCACATGCATGTGCTGGGGCACAGGAAATACAAGACCAGTATGGGGCAGTCATGTTTCATTTGAATAAACATGGCGTGCTAGTAGATACAGTAGTGCTGCCTAGACATATAATGTATACACATACATTCTATTACCAACCAAACAGTGCTGTTTCTTATACAGAAGCCCAAAATCTGTGTGTGCTTCACCCGCGGATCTGTGAAACTCTCTCAGAATCGTCTTGAAACAAGTAGCAGAGCACATTAAACATAGCCTGAAAAAAATGGAATGTGTGGTTGGTAAGATTTAAGAAAAAATATTTTGTATGGTTAACATAAAATTATGTTTTTCATCAAACTTATGATAAACCTAATTTCAACAAGTTTCTAATTACAAGAGTGAGCATAGTCGAGTCACATAGTATAGGTAACTATATTAACATGTGCATGATATGTGTAGTTGGGTAGCGCAACGGTAACATGCAAGTTTAGTGTGCAAGTGACTGTGGTTTGAGCCTTAGCTTAGTTTTAAGTTTTTTTTTTACACTGTAGAAAGTTCCTTAAGGTAATGTTGAATGAATTCCATCTTCTCCTTTCTCGCCAATGCAAACTTTTGTTGTTTTCTTAGATTAAAAGTTATTTAAGAACTGATTTAATGTGAACACAGAAGTCCACACACTGAAAAAAAAGCTCAATGAATTTACTTAATTCAAATTTGCACACTGGTTCCACATCATTGAATTGAGTTATCTTGTACTGTACTGTGTGAATTGATCAAAATTAAACCAAATATTCAAACATTGTATGTATGAATTTAAACATGTGGCAACATTTATCAAATGTGCTGTTACAGAAACAATCATGATTTACACATCCTGATTATCTGGTTACATTACTGCAGTAAGGTTTTGAAAAAAAAAAAAAAAAAAAAAAAATGGCCATACTTGTATTCTTACTCAAGTAAATTTTTAATCACAGAAATATACTTTTACTTCACTACATTTGATGCCATTCTATTACTGTTAAATATTAATGAATATATGCCATTTTAATAATTAGTTTAAATGATGTACAATGAGGTCATTTGATCCTCGCAATATGCTGCAGTGGTCTGACACAACTGCTCACATTTTTAGCATCCTGGAGACAGGGAAGAAGCAAGCGTTTCAGAGCACACATGCACAGACGCACAGAGTTCTCCATGTAGTCTCAAATTCAGGATTTTCCCTTGATTTTAATCAGATCTGAATTTATTACTCTTACTCAAGTAATTATTAATATTATTACTTTTACTTTGCATCACCACATCTTTATCCCCACTGAACAGTTGCTCAATGATGGTTCAGCCCTACCTGACCAGCCAACCTACAAACAATATCAGGAATTATCCACACCCAACCCCATGCACAGGAGCAAATGGCCTATAACCCTAGGCCTACATAAACCCAAAGTGTGGAGGCCATTCCACTGAACTGTCCAAAAGATATTTCTAATGAAACATCATGAAAAGTGTACAAAAACAAGAGACTGACAGAAAATCCAGAGACTCTATTTGCAGACTTCCATAAGGATGGCAGCACCAGCAATCTGATTTTTTTACATGAATAATCCCCAAACATGGCACAGGGCCATAATTTCAAACTTTCCCTCTGCTGACAGAAAAGGCATATGTGGGGGTTTCCAGCTAAAAATAAAAAAATGAGGAAGACACAACAACTGTCAGCATCATCAAAAAATGTGTTAAATGTAAACAAAAATGGAATGCAATGATTTAGCAAATCTCATAAACCCACATTTTATTCACAATAGAACATAGAAAACATATCAAATGTTTACACTGAGGAAATATAGGGGAAAATAGCTAATTTTGAATTTGATAGCAGCAATACAGCTCTCAAATGATTGGTGAACCTCTTTACTTCTGAGAGACTCTGCTTCTCTACCATACTCGTTCTATACCCAAAAATTATACCATGTTACTGGTATTTGCTGGAAGTGGGACCGGGTACAGCTCAGAGAGATGACTGTCTCTCTATACCAGGGGTGCACAATTAGAATTCAAAGAGGTTCAGTGACTAACATTTTCTCCCCCTAAAGGTCCAAACCATTAAAATAACTAATGTGCACTATGATTTGGGGTACTAAATTTCAACAATTTTTATTGCACATTTTCAATGCAGACACATTAAACATGAGGCAAAATAAATATGCAGTCTAATCGCAGGCTTACGTTTATTTATCACAAATGTTCTCATTTCAAGCAAAACAAGACTGCATCTTCACAAAAAAATAACAAAAGTGCTTGTTGGACAGTGAATGCATGGGAGAGGACTCTGGTTGACCGATCATACTAGGCTTTTAGTTCATTTATTTTACATGCCCTCACCTCAGACTGCTGTGGATATGTTTCCTCAAAAGATCTGTGCTTTGTCTTGTAGTGGTGCTTCACATTGACACTTTATTAGAGTGACGGTCTCTGAACATATCAGGCAGAGTGGTTTAACATTTGCTGCGGGAAGGATAAAGGCAGAGAAAAAAATAATAATGCATGGCCGCTTAGGGCTTCCTCAGGATTGGGTTCAGCAACAAAGAAATTCTTTGTGTTTTTGAAGAGGATGAATCTTGCAACTTTTTCACGAGTTACTTATTGACCCATGGATCTCCCCTTCCTCCAACTATTATCACCTCTCAGCAGTACTTCTCTTTGAGTAACATGCTTTTGCCTCCACTGTGAAGTCATAGACAGCAAATACGTTCAAATTACTTGACCTGGATAGATTTTATGACTCTCCTATGGAAGTTTTATGCTTCTGCTCCTCCCCTTCCATTTGATGATCCAAAAGATGATAAGATTACTTAAAGATGGTAATTGCTTATTAATCGCCCAGTACATTTGCATGTGAATCCAAAGCTATTGATGCTACAGTAAATGAGCATATGCATTTTACTCCCTGTATTGCCCAATTAAACAAAGAGCATTAATTTTCTAAAAAAGGTTTTAAAAAGTTAGTGGTACTTTCACTAACTTAAAAAAAATAATAATTTCTTGGTCACAATTGAAACTGGTGGGACAGTGAATAGGTCAGTAAGAAATTATCAGTTGCTCAGTAAGACCCATTATTAAATTGCAAGCAATATAGTAACATATTTTTTCCCCTAGCATGAACGATATTCATTCAATGTTCTGAAGATGGGAAAATATGCAGTATACCATGTGATCACACATGACGAATTGCCTGATACTGCATGAAAAAACATACATTCTTAAAGGCCTCGGCCTGCAGGGTGTCTGCCCCCACATTCTGGTTGCCTGGAATGTACATTGCATTCACTGATAAAACTTATCCTCAAAGAGTGAAGAATTATTTGAGCCTGCCTTGAACAGGTGGCGTGAACGTAATCCTCCTTGGTGGTTGATATGAGACCACCGTTGTATTGTCTAACACATGGTGACCTCTCAATGGAGGAGAAGTAATTCAGTGCTAGAAGTACAGCCCACACTTCTGGGCAATTTATATGCCACACTAGATGAGGGCCACTCCAGAGACAGTGAGGAAGGCGTCTGACATTGCCATCTTGCGATAAGAGACGCCCCTAGATTGTGATATGAGTCTATAAACCAGGGACACCTCCAATTTCTCAGAGAACATAGGCATTGCTGTGTGAAATTGATTACTCTCAGGGGTTTCAACCTCGAATGAAGCCCCCAACGTTCAGCCACCACTGAACAGTCTCATGTGCATTGGGCCCAATGCACTTTGTGATGGTATGAGGGGATGAATTTTGACCAAAAGGAAGAACTGATATTGATATGCATTGACTCCAAACACTAACTTCAGGAACTTCCTGTGACTAGGAAATGGAATATGCATCTTTTTTAGATATATCATCACAAACCAATACTCAGACTGAGTCTGTGAAATGATACATTTGAGCATCAACATCTTGACTCTGTACATCTGCAAAGTACAGTTCAGATGACGCAGATCTAAAATTGGTCCCATACCCTGTCTTTTCTGTGGACCAGGAAATAACAGCTGTAAAAAAAACCCTCCCTCAGAGAAAAGGTACATGTTCGATGGGCTCCTTGTCCAAGAGAGATCTACTTCTTGGACTAACATTGGACTCTGCCTTGTGCTGACTACTGTGGTGAGCATGCCTCTGAAACGAGCTATGAACTGGACCCAGAACCCTTTTCTATGAAGGACAGAACTCATGGAGACAGTTCATAGCAGTAGTTTCCATGCTGCCAGATTGTCTTTAGTGACATTAGCTTTCCCCATACTGGAGGGAAAGCATCAGATTTTTGTTGCCCAGTGACCGCTCAGTGACCAGGGAAACTGAAAACTTGGGACGACATTGGCTAGGGGAGCCCTACAATAATACTGGGGCTAACTGCTCTAACAACCTCTCGTCTCCTGATACCTACTTCTGCGGCCCATCAGGACCTCTTCTCTTTGCCTGTAGTATGCATTGATTATCATTTTAAATCAGGCCTACTAGTAGGCTGTGACTGTGACTGTGACTAGACTGTGACCTGGAACAGTGCCACTGTATGATGAGACCCACAAGCACGACCCGCTGCCAGATTGGTTACACCAACCAATACTGAGGTGGTTCTTACACGGACTGGGTCGGCAATCCCAGCACCCCCGATTTACAGTTTATTGGTTTACTGGTGCCGTTTTATAGTCGGTCAATGCTGGAAATGTCATGTCATCTGACCACAGCAAGCCTATAAATAGGCATGATTTCACACAGACTTCAGATACTGATCACAGGCAAGGGTACATCCCACAGTGTGAAGCTCAAACAATGTTGAGTTCCCTTTGAAAGGGAACTCCTTTGTTCATGCCATGATACACTTCCACAAACATGTGTTGTGAAAATCAGACTTTGACAGATCCCTGTTCTTTAAATAAAACCAGGTGATCACTCAGACCTGATTGTTATCCCATTGATTGAAAACACCTAAACTCTAATTTCACCTTCAAATTAACTACTAATCCTGGATGTTCACATACTTTTGCCACTCACAGATATGTAATATTAGATAATTTTCCTCAATAAATAAATGACTAAGTATAATATGTTTGTATCATTCATTTAATTGGGTTCTCTTTATCTACTTTTAGTACTTGTATGAAAATCTGAGGATGTTTTAAGTTAACCATACATCCATTTTCTGTACCAGTTATCCTACACAGGGTTGCAGGGAGCCTGGAGCCTATTCCAGGGAACCCTGGGCATGAGGTGGGGGACAATCATGCTGTCGGCCTACAACACATGTCTTCGGACTGGGGGAGGAAATCGCAGTACCTGGAGAGAACCCCCGAAGCACGGGGAGAGCATGCAAACTCCGCATACACAGGGTGGCGGCAGGAATTGAACCCCCAACCTTGGAGGTGTGAGTGAAACATGCAAGTTTTAGATTATATTGATGCATAAATCTAGAAAATTCTAAAGGTTTCACATAACTTTCTGAATTTGGAAATGCAGTTAGATTAATTACCTCTGAATCATACTACAATTTATGATTTCACAACTGAGCAGGCACTAAAATAAATTGACTCTAGTAGCTTGCATAGCAGCTCTGTTACAGTGTGTGTGTGTGTGTGTGTGTCTGTGTGTGTGTGTGTGTGTGTGTGTGTGTGTGTGTGTGTGTGTGAATGGGTGAATGAAAACCAGTGGAAAGTGCTTTGGAACCACTAAAGTTAAAAAAGTGCTATATAAATGCAGACCATTTACGATTTACCATCTATTCTCAAATGGCAACTGTCAAACTTCAAGCTTAACAGAGATACAGTATAAACCATCTAACTCCACCTTGACTACTCCTAACACTAACTTTTCACTGTTTTTACTTCATGGAATGGATTGGTCTGTGTACTGAGCCTTACTATGGATGATTCTCAGATATGCAGTAAGGGAAATAAGTATTGGACATGTTAAATATATTTCCAATAAGGTTATTCACATGAAATTTTCAGCAGACATCAGTATTAACTCAAAAAATCCACACATACAAAGAAATCCAAACATTAAAGTCCATAAATGAAGTTATGCATAATAAAGAGGAATGACACAGGAAAAAAGTATTGAACCAGCTAACTGAAATCTATTTAATACTTAATGGAGAAGACTTTGTTTGTAATGACAGCTTCAAGATGCTTCTTGTATAAAGAAATTAATTGGCCACACTATCCATCCTAGCCTCCATTACGTTCAGTTATGTGACAAAAAGGAAAAGGGAGACAACTGCATTTGGATCTGGTTTGTCATGTTGTTGTGTAGAATTTCTGTCTTCTTCACTGAAATTTGTTCTTTGACTCAGATGTGTGTTAACTGGTGTACTATACGGTAAAAGGTACCACACTGGGAACAAACACAACTGCAGATATTGCTAACATTTAGAACAAGTATATTTTTGTGCATTACTATGCATGCAGTTAGGGAAGAGCACAACAAAATAATACTTATTAGTTCAAGTTTGTTACGTCAGGAGACGCATTGCTGGTGTGTTCTCTCTCTCCCTTCCCGTTTCACTCTCACAGGTTGCTCCACCTTAATTGGATGTGCTGACGTGGTGCACGGGGATTGGAAAGGACAAGATTGTGCATCTTTTTAAAGGAAAGAAGAACGTTATGTCCGCAGGAATGCAGATGTGATTGCGTTGGTATGATTGAGTAGTGAATGTTTTCTTGGTGTTTGAGTGAAATCGCTTGCTTATTATATTGTGTATGAGTGAAAGAAGTGAGTGGTAGGATACTGTGTTGTCCCATTTGCCTGTCTTGTCTTGTGTTGTGGCTGAGTGAATGCCTTACTTGTAAATATTTCTTCTCTAACTATCACGAAAGTTGTAAGGGTTGGGTGCCGTTTATTTTTGGGTCTATCTTTTGTTCGCTGTTTTTGACTCAGTTAGGGAGTCAGGTTAGACTCTGTATTTTCTTTTGAAATACCTTTTTTTGCTAGGTTATTTAAATTGATAGTGAAGACATTTGCTTTTGGAGTGATTCTGTTTGGTTTGGATTATTTTTTTTTTCTCTTTCTTGTAATCATTAAATTTGTAAGATTTTGAAGACTTGAAATACACGTGTGTCAACCTCATTATTTCTGATTATGATTTTTGTTTATACTTTTTATGTTACACCTCAACCCTAGACTGGGGTCGTAACAAATTCAAGTGGTTTTATTGTCAATTCAACCATATATAGCTGGTACAGTACACAGTGAAATGAAACAATGTTCCTTTAGGCCCATGGTACTACATTAAACAACACACTAAGTACATGAGACAGAACTAAATAAGTTCTGCAAATATTCTGCATAGAGTGCACATGCAGACCTGTGCTGAAAACACAGGACAGTACAATACTACTAAAACAGGACAATAGGCACAGTAAGTGACAATGTAGAGCCAAACAGTTCACAGTTTTAGTGTGAAAGTGTCTGATATAACAGGTAGTGCAGAAGATAGGTGCCAAGGAGTAACCATATAATTTAAAAATGGTATAAATGTAAACATAACATGCTATGGCTGAGTAGTCAGAAAATTTGCTTATACCCAATATGGACATAGCAGGTATTATGGTATCACCCAGGTAAAGTATATAATAGTGACAATAAATTAAATACTATATTTTTTAATACAGTAGCAGCAAAAATGCAACAGAGTCACATGCAGGAATGTGCAAATATAGCAATGGGAGTGGGATGGTGTTTCAGTTCAGAGAGTGTGTGTATGTGTGTTTGTGTGCATGTGTGTGTCAGTCCAGTCCATGAGTATTGAGGAGTCTGATGGGGGAAGAAGCTGTTACAAAGTCTGGCCGTGAGGGCCCAAATGATTCGGTATCTTTTTCCAAATGGCAGGAAGCTGAAGAGTGTGTGTGAGGGGTGTGTGGGGTCTTCCACAATGCTGGTGGCTTTGTGGATGCAGTGGTGTAAATGTCTGTGATGGAGGAGAGAGAGACCCCAATGATTTTCTCAGCTGTCTTCACTATACTCTGCAGGGTCTTGCGATCTGATGAGGTGCAATTTCTAAACCAGACAGTGATGCAGCTGCTCAGGATGTTCTCAATAGTTCCTCTGCAGAACGTGGTGAGGATGAGGGGTGGGAGATGGGCTTTCTTCAGCCTTCGCAGAAAGTAGAGACACTGCTGGGCTTTCTTGGTTATGGAGCTGGTGTTGAGGGACCAGGTGAGGTTCTCCGTCAGGTGAACACCAAGGAATTTGATGCTCTTGACAATCTCCATGGAGGAGCCATCGATGTTCAGTGGAAAGTTGTTGCACCGTGCTCTCCTGAAGTCAACAACCATCTCTTTTGCTTTGTCTACATTCGGAGACAGGTTGTTGGCTTTGCACCAGTCCGTTAGCCGCTGCACTTCCTCTCTGTATGCTGACTCATCGTTCTTGCTGATGAGACCCACCATAGTCATGTCATGGGCGAACTTGATGATGTGAAGATCATGATTACTTGATGATGATTACGGGGAGTATATTTCATATACTCCCCATAATATATATACATACATATACAATAAATGAAAAATTAATGACACAAAATTTCACAAAAGACACAAATCCATTTTAACAACTAATGTGTTAAATCTTAATATGTTGGGTTTGCCAGGTTATAAAATGGTGAGAATACCACAGAAGTGGCTAAGCTAAAATGTGATCAATTTGTATTGCTAACATTTGTTCCCTGGGCTAGCAAACAGAAGTTGAACTGAGTGAACACTGACAATGCTAATTTACACATTGAGTGAGTCTGAATTTAAGCGAAGGGACGCTTTGAAAAATTCACCTCACGTTAGGGATGTTACGAGAACCGATACTTCGGTACCAAGTCCATACCAACATTCTTTAAACATGACGGTACTTGTTTTTCTGCAATAAGGTAGGTATCATTGGTAATGAAGGTACCGGGGTTGCAATTCTTCCAGAACTGATGCGGGCAGAAAATATGCGTAAGTGTTTTAGTCGGTCCACAAGTAGTAAAGAAGAAGAACACCTACAAGCGCACGGGAAAAACTACAGAAGATGGTGACGTTTAGCTCCACCCCAACTCGTTGAGAGGAAAGTTGGTAGGAGTCAAATATGGAAATACTTCGCATTTGAGGCGGATGACAACAAACATATAATTGATGCCTCCCTATATCCTAGGCCAGATTATTCTTAAGCTCCTACATCTGCTACCCAGCCGTTATTGTTGCAGGCTTTCCCCCCATCCTTGCAGTCTTTCTCCCCTTACATTGTATCGAGGAAGATTGCACCTCGTATGTCCAGTGAGGGCTCCTTGTACTTATGTCTACCATTCTGGCCAATGGCGTAAGTCGGAGCAGTTGCTGGTCTGCTTGGCAGTGACAGTAGAGTTGATGCTGCATCTCTGTTTGGATAGTGGAAGCAATCTATACTGCTTATATGCATGGTTTTGTCATGCTTCTGGGCATAGGGGCTCATTCCACTAGGGGGGTCACCTCCTCAAAGGCTTTATCTAAAGGGTACCCTTACAGAATGTGTGTGCTGTGGCAGGGTGGTCTATGCTGCACACATTCATTTGGTATTAGAGTTTGGCCTTATTGGCCAGCTGAAATATGGTTCTTGGAGATAATATATCTGCTGCACGGCACTCCCTGGAAGATTATTGTTCGCAGGGATCTATTGTCTCAAGCCAGAGGGTTGATTTATCACCCTCGGCTCAAAGTATGGCGTGAGGGAAATTATTCATTTTTACTTTTTAATAATTTTGTTCTTGTTCTGTTCATGTTCATCTGAGGATAACATCAACGAAGGTCATGTCACGTCATTTAGATTAGTACAGAATGTTTAACTGCTTACAGAGACACAGACATGTTGTTCTTTTAAGGGTTCGACCCTGAAACAAAGCCTGTTTGAGCTGCCTCAAACTGCTTCTTATCGGTACATATAAGTGTATCGTGTAGTGTGCTTCATATATATATATATATATATATATATATATATATATATAGTAGATGTTCAGCACAAGCGCTCAGAGCGCTCTCATTGTTCTATCCAGTCTTCACCCTTCTGTAATAAAAGACCATGCAGCCTCACCACTGAGTGGTAGGAATCATAAAGAAACAGTCTTAAGGTAAATTAGAAGTTTATAGAGTCATTGTGTATTGCTGTCTGTATGGAAGGGAGTCAATGATATAAGAAATGCGTGAAATCCATTGAGCGATTTCTTATAAGAATTTCCGGGAACTTCACCCCTGCAACGGCAGAGATATTGGTGTTTCTTAGACCACAGAGAGAGAGAGAGAGAGAAAGAAAGATGATAATGGTATAATATTTGCTAATGGAAAGAGTCCGTTTAGAGCAATCAATAAGTAAAGAGAGTACTGATTAAGAAGCGCAAGAGGCGCAGTATTTTTGCAACAGGTTATTATCAAGTGGCATGCCCCATTGACTCATTCCATCATATCAGTGGTACATGATACGTTTGGCAAATTTAATGCACAAGGAAATTTTGCTGAAAAAAAGAAGGGAAGAGCAAACTGAAAGTCCTACCAAATTGCTGTATGTGGACTCTTTTTACATTCTTAAGGTTTGATCTATTGAACCTATAGGTTATATGATTAATTGAATGTCTAGAGTTAAATTGATTAAAACTTTGAAAGTTATAGAAGCTGTAAAATATATAGTCACGACGGACCGACAGCCGGCGCGCATAGTAGGAAAGTCCTTCCCCGACTGCCGCGCAAACACGAAGCGGACAGCCTCGCGCCAAGCCCGACGACAACCGGAAGGCCCGTCACGATGGGGCGGCGCCACCGACACAACCCTGGCCGGCGACTGGGGAGTCTGGCGGGAGAATTCCACCACTCAGCAGACGGGGGAAGGGTATAACAGGACGCTCTTCCGCCCGTGCGAGTTGGAGTAATAGCTCGCATGACGTGCGCGTCGCTTCTCCTTAATCTTTCCAATATGCATACTTCAGCATTTTTGTAGAATTTTGAGGAAAATAATGAATTTAATCCATTTTGGAATAAGGCTGTAACATAACAAAATGTGGAAAAAGTGAAGCGCTGTGAATACTTTCCGGATTCACTGTATATTGGTGTGACAAATTTTGTGCATGTTCAGTCAAATTACGTGACATGCAGTTGCATGCATTTTTCATCTCAGATTCAGTGCCTTACGTCTCACTAGCCAAAATAAAGAACAAACGGTATAAAACATGGGACCGTGGGTCAGATTATGTGAGAGTGGGAAAATTACAGATTGGGAACAGAAACCCACCTCCAACATATGGTACAGCCTGATGCTGGGAGTTCATAAAAAATTATTTCAGGAAATGTGCAAGGTTGTAATATGTCATGACAAGAGAATGTTTCTGAACCTTGGGACAAGCCCCACACTCCTAGAGATATACCCACAATTGAAGAAGGTGCCTCTTGGGCTGTGGGCCCAAGGGAAACATGACGTAGGCCTGATTAGAAGTGCACCACCACGTCCAAATCTGACTTTAGGCCCAGACAATCTCAATACCCTCTTAAATCAGAAGCTATTGAGGGAATTAGGTCAGTATTTAATTCTCTACTAAAAGCAGGGGTCATTGTTCCCTGCCAGATTCACCAGTGCGCATTCCAATATTTCCAGTAAGAAAAGCAAGAAAACCTCCACAACCTGATGAATGGTGATTTGTAGAAGATTTGCAAGCAGTTAATGCAGCAGTAAAACAGAGAGCTCCAGACGTGCCAAATTCTTAGACTATATTAAGCCAGGTTCCAGCAAATAGTGAATGGTTTTCAGTCATAGATTTAGCTAATTCATTTTTTCAGTATATCTCTTGTTGAAGACAGTCAGTTTTGGTTTGCATATTTGATGGGCGTCCTTACACTTTCACTCACTTGTGTTAGGAGTATTGTGAGTCACTAATGATATACAACCAAATGCTAAAGGACAGCTTAGCACCTGTAACGCTTTCTCCAGGCACAGTGTGAAACTGACACCATTAAATTGTTGCAGCATCTCACTAAGGAGGGACACAATGCCAGTCTCTCAGAATGCCAGTTTGTGCAGCAAGAAGTGAGTCTTGGGTCTTGACATTTCTTCAAAGGGAAAGAAACTCTCAGCTGAAAGAGTATCTGCAATCCAGAAGATTCCCAAGCCTCTGATGAAGAAACAATAGCTGCGTTTACATGGACAACAATAATCCACTCTTAATCAGATTAAGACTATACTCTAATTAAGAAACTACCATGTAAACAGCAATTTTTACTTACCTTAATCTAATTAAGGTCGTAATCGAAGTAAACAATAATCTAATTAAGACAGGTGGAGTACTCCTGTTTTAGTCGCATTATGGACGTGTAGTAGTGACATGTAAACACCTTAATCACATTGTGAGCGTCGTGTGTGAGTTTTCACTGCATTTTGCGACAGGACATGATCACACACGGCAGTTTTACGTTTTACAGCGAACAAGAGAGTTCGGCTGTGTCCCAAATCGCATACTTTCCTACTATAGGCCTGTAGTGGGGAAAAATACATGTATCTCGGCTACTATATAGACGGTAACTACACAATTTGGGACACACCCACCACTTCAAGCGGTTGTCTATTAGCACGTATAGCATGACAAATAATTAACTGTACTTAAAGCGTTTGTAAAAAAAATAAATAAAAACACCCAAAACTGGATATGGTACCATAACGAAGACGAACTGTATGTTGATACGTGAAATTCTGGAGGGATGTCGGATGGCGTGGCGCGGTGACGTAATGACACGGGCTGTTAATCTAATTATGTTCTAAAACATGTAAAACGGGAACATGACAGCAGTATTCTAAAAGCGACTCATGTAAACACCTTAATCACATTATTATCTTACTCAGAGTAAGGTCAATAATTAGATTACTGCTGTCCATGTAAACGTAGTCAATTTCTCTCTATCCTAGGTATGTGTTTGTATTGCAGAACTTTCATTCTAAACTATTCCATTCTAGAAGCACTGCTCAGAGAGATGGCATATGTGACAGGTTCGACAGCTTATTCTCAGGTAAGTTGGATCCAGTCGCTTCAGGGTTTCCCCCATGTGTATGTGCAGTAGCAGCAACTGAGAAAGCAGTGGTGGCATCCAGAGACCTGGAAGGTTACTCAGAATAGAACCTCTTGGTTCCAGATGAGGTGTTGTTACTCCTACTTGAACAAAAAACCCCACACCTGTCCACCCAGCGGTGGCTGCGCTATAACACTATACTGCTAGATATGCCAAATGTCACTATAAAACAATGTACTGTCCTTAACCCTGCTAATCTTCTTCCAGCAGAGGGAGATGGGGAACCGCATGATTGTGTCATACTAATTAACAAACTCTGCTACCCTAGAGTCGACTTGTAGGATGTTCCATTGGAATATCCAGATCTGATCCTTTTTGTGGTCTGGTCAGTGACCCAGAGACAGGTAAATATCGAGTGGGCTAACCGCACACAAAACGGTCTGTCAGGAAGTCTCTCCTCAAATCTTTCAGCACAAGCAGCTGAACTATATGCCCTCATAGAGGCATGAAGACATGCTGAGGGACAATCGGTAACTATCTACACAGACAGTAGATATGTCTTTGGGGTAGTGCATGATTTTGGGACAACTTGGAAACACAGGATCACACAAAGCCCACCACAGACAAGTCTCTGAGATACTGGACACAGTCCTGCTCCTCAGCACTACTGCAATATGCAGATGTGATGCACACACTAACAAATCAGATCCTGTCTCCCTAGGTAACGCCTGAGTGGACCATGCAGCGAAAAAAAAAGCAGTGGCAATGACACCCCTAACACCAAAATTCTGTGCACTATTCTCTGAGAAAATAATCACTCCTTCTTCACAGCTTCCAAATCTCCAAGCATGAGCTATGGTGGAGGAAAAGGCCGTGTGGCGCAAAACAGGCTGCACGGTTGTTGATGGAGTTTGGCAGTGCCCCCAGGGCTGTCCTTGTCTTTGAAGTTGACGCATGGCAGGGACCATGTGTCAAAAGGGGGAATGATAGTTGTGAAAACAAAGCATTGGTTTCTCTAATTACTCTAAAAAAAAATTTTTAAAAATAAAAAAAATAAAAATAAAAAAAATTGAGTAATTTTTTCCAAGTCCAAAGTAAACAAAGTCACTGTCCTTGAAAACCAAAAAGTGTGCATTCGCTGAGCGCACCTGGCTCATGCACACGCATGCACTTTGGTTTTCCGAGCATAGTGCAAACTGCAGCGCTGTCTCAAGGGGAAATCGTGACAGATGCCCAAAACCAATAAATATAATGTTAATGTAATAAACCTTACCAGGTTTTACCATGGTTGGCTGTGCAGCATTTGGATGCAAAAAATAAATAAATAAATTAGAAAAAAGAAAGCATTAATGAGCCCCGGAAATTTTATATCCTTCATAAACAATAGAATACCCACTTATAATAACAGACCAGTCTGATGTGTTTAGAGGTGTGTGTGTGTGTGTGTGGTTATGTTGTATTATTTGCCTGTATTAAATAAATAAAAGAAAAAATAAGAAGAAAATCCCATCTGTCCAACAGCTGGAACTTCACTGCATCACTGACTAAAGGGCTATATCTTGCTTTAGACTTCTCTATCACCTCCTAAAAGAGAGAGAAAAAGGTGCTATCTTAAGATAATTTCAAATTAAATGTCATCCAAATACTTAAGTGATGTTGGTCCAATGAGCACACTGTAATGTTCTCTTGAAGTTGCACTCAACAAAATCTTTATGTACACATAAATATTTCATCAGTCTAAAGAAAGTTGGGCTGCAATTCCAACTGCCAGTTTATTAGGTACACTCAGCTAAAACTAATACAGTCAAACCTTAACAACAAATCTAATCAACAAATATAAACTTTGTATGTTAACAAACACCAAAAACTGCAATTAATTTGAAGTAAATGTAGGCCAACAGACATTCTAGCTAACTTCAAATAGAAAGTAACTAGCTATTATCTAACAATAAACATTAACTAAACCTGGCTACATAAAATACTACTATTGACTAGATTCATGAGAGGTCAGCTGATGCGTTAAAATGTCAAAAAATGCAATAAGTTCATCATCTTACCAGCGACTGTGTTTGGGTAACATAGAAAATAATGGGGTTCAGTGTTGGAACTATTCATTGTTTGGAACTATCGTTTGTCCCATGACGCATGTCACTTCTGGATTTTCCGATTCCCACACATCAACAGCGCTGATCTTATGCCCTCTGGGATTAGGTTGTGGGCTAACCATGCTACACTTATGTTTAAAAAAAAAAAGAACTTTTTGAATTTCAATTAACTTTATCAACACAATGACAAAGATTTGTTTACCCACCTATAGCATTATTTAATCCACTATGAATTGTCTTAAACCCTCTGATTTTAATGTACTACATTTTAAACATTTACAATTATTTATTCATCTCTATTTGTTAACATATTTATTTGTCTAAAATTTACTACATAAATTAAGGACATGAACACAAAACATAACGTTATGTTAGGTGGTTACAGAAAATAACAGGGAAAATGTTTTCTTACCTGATTTTGCCAATATTTTTGCAGGATATAAATTCACCTAACTTTACTTAGGTGACCAAACAAATTCCGTCTGACCCTTCCTCTGTGACCATATTCCAGTTTTTTGTTCTCCACTGACATCCTAGAACTCAAATTTTCTCAAAATAAGAATTTAGCTGGCAGATGGAAAATCCATTTAACAGCCATTACAGGTGAACCAACCAAGTAGCAGTGCGGATAGCCAGCAGCACAGGTACTACTCAAACAGATGGATTTTCAAATTTGACCAGTGAGAGCCATGAACATTGGCGAGTTTCCTGGATGACAGTCAGATTAATCAATCATGCTCAAAGCAATATGGTGACACAGCCAATAGGAATTATTTCAGTGTGGAGACATAGTAACTATAGGAAAAGATGTTTTAAAAGAGAGAAAAGAAATGGGTGTATTTGGTTTTATTTGTAGGCTGTTAAATTTAATTAATTGGTTTAATGGTGTTTTCATTGCAGTGTTTGAATAAAAATGTATACAAATAAAATTTATTACAAATGTATGGTAAAGTTTTATTAATACCTATTAACTTAGGTAATATTATTAATTACTATTACTTATCACATAGGTTACACACACACACACACACATGGCAATATATACCATATATTTATGGTATTTTCCACAGCAGTGGTAAATTATTATTATTATTATTATTATTATTATTATTATTATTATTATTATTTTTCCTCAGTTGGCCTCAACACAAGCACATTTAAGAATAGTCCCCGTGTTTAGGAGTGGTTTAACTGGATATGATAACTGCTTTATCCATATGACATACTGTATGTAGGTCTATATGAAAAGCTCATGGCTGGACTGACATCATGGTGGCATTACTGTTACATTCATGCAGCGCATAGAATAACCATCTTGCATTTTAACAAACACTTGACCTTTCCTTTAGAACCACTCTTATGCCGAAAATGCCTACTGTACACACAACAATGACATTTTCCCCTTTACTGTGTTGCAATGTTACATGACGTCTTAGGGTTAAGCCCCTGGCCACAGCAACACACATTTGCCAACATTGTCAGAATTCCATACAAGCGACAACATTTGTCTTCAGACTTTAATTTAACTGCATGGAATGAGTCAGTCAATTGCAAAGCCATTTCCCCTTCTTCTTGTGTTTATTGTTCTGCATAGCTCTGGGCCAGCCAGGTCCAGTGTGTTGACTGCAGAGGTTAGGCCATTAGCCACCCCTAATGTGGGACATTTGTAAATTGAAATTGACATTTGTCCATGTTCCCAGTTTTTTTACTGGTTTGTTCAGGAGTGCTCACACAAAGAAAATGTTCATATAAGAAGGTTTTGTTTTGTAATATGCCTTTGGCTTTGACTAAAAATAAAGGGAGATGTTGCTTTACTGTCATCTGTGTTATTCTCCGTTCTGAGGCCTTGCCTATTGTGAACACTTTTAATAGTAAATCCCCAATAAATCACATATAGCTAAAAGTTTCTGCTTCACTGCTGTCTCAAGGTTGAAAATTTCCAGCATGTCGCTGCTTTAAATGACTTAAAGCTTATCATCCTTCTACTACTTCCTGCCTGGACTATTACAAGGCATTGTTTTCCTAACTTTCCCTTCATTCATTTTACTTTTGTCAGATTCATTGCCATGCATTGTATGTGCTTTTACTCGCTGTGACATCTCTGATTGAGGGTGTTCACAGGCACATGCCTGAAATTTCAACCTCGAGAGCAATCCAGCTTTGTACTCTTAGAATTACAAGTTTGAATGTAAAAGTAAACATAAATATTAAACTAACAAAAATTACACTGAAATTAGAAAGCAACACTTTAAATTGTTAGTATGGTCAAAAACCTTTATATAATGAGGTACATATTTACTTAAGGACAGTTATTGTAATTTTACATAAATTTGTATGTAATTTAAGAAAGCAGAACAATACTGTATAAACATATACTAATTTGTTTGTAAGGAAATTTGAAATAAATGTAATTTGTAATTATTGGTATAATACTTAAAATAAGAGTTGGGGGAGGGGCCAGACTAAGAATGGTTCAAAGACACCCTCATGAAGAAAACAAAGGGAGGAGGAGTTACCCTGCCCGGAGGAAGCCCGGGGCCCCCGTCTGGAGCCAGGCCCAGAGGGAGGGCCTGACTGCAAGTGCCTGGTGGCTGGGTTTGCCACGGAGCCCAGCCGGGCAAAGCCCGAAAAAGTAATGTGGCACCCCCCTCTCTACCCTATGGGCCCACCACTCGTGGGGTGAACCGTGGGGGTTGGGTGCGCTGCTACATGGGTAGCAGTGAAGGTCAGGGTCCTTGATGGACCAGACTTGGGCGGCAGAGGCTGGCTCTGGGGACGTGGAACGTCACCTCTCTGTGGGGGAAGGAACTGGAACTTGTGCAGGAGGTGGAGCGCTGCCAGTTAGATCTAGTGGGGCTTACCTCAACGCACAGTCTCGGTTCTGGAACCGTATTCCTGGATAGGGAATGGACTCTATTCTACTCTGGAGTTGACCAGGGTGTGAGGCGCCAGGCGGGTGTGGGGATACTCACAAGTCCCTGGTGGAACGCCGTTACGTTGAAGTTACACTGGTGGACGAGAGGGTCGCTTCCTTATGCCTACAGGTTGTGGTGGGGGGGGACTCTCACTATTGTCTGTGCATATGCACCGAACACCAGTTCAGAGTACTCGGCCTTCTTGGAGACCCTGCAGGGAGTCCTGTATGGGACACCAGTAAGGGACTCCATAGTGCTGCTGGGAGACTTCAACACGCATGTGGGCAATGATTGAAATACCTGGAGAGGCATGATTGGGAGGAACGGCCTCCCTGATCTAAACCCGAGCGGGTGTTTGTTGTTGGACTTCTGTGCTAGTCATGGATTTTCTATAACGAATACCATGTTCGAACACAAGGAGGCTCATAAGTGTACGTGTTACCACAGCATCCTAGGCCGAAGGTCAATGATCAATTTTATAATCGTATCATCTGATCTGAGGCCGCATGTTCTGGACACTCGAGTTGAATAGAGGGGAAGAGCTGTCAACTGATCACCATCTGGTGGTGAGTTGGGTCAAGGGGTGGGGGAAGATTCTGGACAGACCTGGAAAGCCCAAACTGGTAGTGCGGGTGAACTGGGAATGTCTGAAGGAGGCCCCTGTCTGCGAGATCTTCAACTCACACCTCCAGCAGAGTTTTTCTGGCACCCCTGTTGAGGTTGGGGGCATTGAACCTGAGGGGGCAATGTTCAAAGCCTCCATTGTGGAAGCTGTGGTGGAGAGCTGTGGTCTCAAGTTCTATAGGTGCCTCAATGGGCAATAATCCTTGAAAATCGTGGTGGACACCAATGGTCACGGAAGCTGACCGACTGATGAAGGAGTCCATCCAGGATGTGTTATCCCAGAGGACTCCAGAGGCAGTTGCAAGGTACCGACAGGCCCGAAGGGCTGCAGCCTCTGCCTTGAAAGTGGCAAAGCAGCGGGTGTGGGAGAAGTTCGGAGAGGACATGGAGAAGGACTTTCGGTCGGCACCAAGGTGTTCCTGGAAAACCATCTGCCACCTCAGGAGGGGGAAATGGGGAACCATCCAAGCTGTGTACAGTAAGGATGGGGCACTGTTGAACTCAACTGAAGAAGTAATTGCACGGTGGAAGGAACACTTTGAGGAACTCCTGAATCCGACTAACACGCCCTTTATGGTAGAGGCAGAGGTGGAGGATGATGGGGGATCATCGTCAGTTTCCCTGGTGGAGGTCACTGAGGAAGTCAAACAACTACACAGTGGCAAAGCCCCGGGGATTGATGAGATCTGTCCAGAAATGCTGAAAGCTCTGGGTGTGGAGGGGATGTCTTGGATGACATGCCTCTTTAACATTGCGTGGAAGTCAGTGACAGTGCCCAAGGAGTGGCAGACCAGGGTGGTTCCCCCTGTTCAAAAAGGGGGACCAGAGAGCATGCGCTAACTATAGGGGTATCACACTTCTCAGCCTCCCTGGTAAAGTCTACTCCAGGGTGCTGGAATGGAGGGTTCGACCAATAGTCGAACCTCAGATTGAAGAGGAACAATGCGGATTCCGTCCTGGTCGTAGAACAACAGACCAGCTCTTTACCCTCACAAGGATCGTGGAGGGGGCCTGGGAGTATGCCCATACGGTCTACATGTGTTTTGTGGATTTGGAGAAGGCATATGCCTGGGTCCCCAGGAGTTTACTGTGGGAGGTGCTGAGGGAGTATGGGTTGAGGGGTTCCCTTCTTAGGGCTATCCAACTGCTGTACTCCCAAAGCGAGAGCTATGTCCAGATGCTCAGCAAAAAGTCGGACTCTCTCCAGGTGGGGGTTGGTCTTCGCCAGGGCTGCGCTTTGTCGCCAATCCTGTTTGTGATATTCATGGACAGGATATCAAGGCGTAATCATGGTGGGGAGGGGTTGTGGTTTGGTGACCTGATGAGCTCATCGGTACTTTTTGCAGATGATGTGGTCCTGATGCCATCATCGGTCTGTGACCTCCAGCATTCACTGGATCAGTTCGCAGCTGAGTGAAGCGGCTGGGATGAGGATTAGCACCTCTAAATCTGAGGCCATAGTTCTCAGCAGGAAACCGATGGAGTGCCTACTCCGGGTGGGGAATGAGTACTTAACCCAAGTGAAGGAGTTCAAGTACCTCGGGGTCTTGTTCATGAGTTAGGGGACATGCAAGCAGGAGATTGGCCAGAGAATCGGAGCTGCGGGAGCAGTATTGCAATCGCTTTACCGCACCATTGTGACAAAAAAAGAGCTGAGCCGGAAGGCAAAGCTCTCGATCTACCGGGCAATCTTCGTTCCTACCCTCACCTACGGTCATGAAGGCTGGGTAGTGACCGAAAGAACTAGACCGCGGGTACAAGTGGGCGAAATGGGTTTTCTCAGGAGGGTGGCTGGCCTCTCTCTTAGAAATAGGGTGAGAAGCTCAGTTATCTGAGAGGAACTCAGAGTAGAGCTGCTGCTCCTTTGCGTTGAAAGGAGTCAGTTGAGGTGGTTCGGGCCCCTGGTAAGGATGCCCCCTGGGCGCCTCCCTAGGGAGGTGTTCTAGGCATGTTCAGCTGGGAGGAGACCTCGGGGAAGACCCAGGACCAGGTGGAGAGATTATATCTCCACACTGGCCTGGGAACGCCTCGGGATCCCCCAGTCAGAGCTGGTTAATGTGGTGCAGGACAGGGAAGTTTGGGGTCCCCTGCTGGAGGTGCTTAACAGATAAGCGGTTGATGGATGAATGGATAAGAGTTGGGTTGTTAATGTACATAAAATGTCAGTTTTGTATTCAATTAGAAAAAAAATTAAATATACAGTAAAAATTTTGTGTTAGTTTCCATAAAATTACTTATTTTTAAATTTTCTTTTTTTTACAGTGCATCTTAGAAATATGGTGGTGATAGTATCATGGTTTAGGCCTGTTTTGCTGCATCTGGGCCAGGACCTTAATCCAATAGAAATGCTGTGGAAGGACCTGAAGCAAGCACTTCATGTGAGTAAACACACCATCCCCAGAACACACCAAGTTTCACCCAAACTTGGGAGGCCGTCTCTTTGACCTCAGACAGGAACATGGTTTTGGAGGCCCTCTCATCGGCCTTCAACTGGAACTTGATGTGGGAGGTCACCTCATTGACATCTGACTGGAGTTCTGGAGATGAGATGTTGATCCCCAGCAGAAACACTGCAGGTGAGACTGCCTCTTGCATCTCATGCTGGAGCTCTGGGGCTGAGGTCGCTTGGTTGACCTCTGGCAGGAACTCTGCAGGTGAGACCACCTCTTGGGTCTCAGGCAGGAGCTCTGGTGATGAGATCACCATGTCGAGCTCCAGCTGGAGCTTGGCAGATGAGACCACCTCATGGGTCTCAGGTTGGAGCTCTGGAGTTGAGGTTGCCATGTTGACCTCTGGTTGGAGCTCTGCAGGGGAGACCGCCTTGTGAGTCTCAAGCTGGAGATCTGCCCTTGCTCTCTTGTGGAGCCATTTGGGGCCAGGCCAGCTGCCCTTGAAACATTCCTTAGAGCAGAAATGTGATCCAGGTATCACGAGTTTAATACAGGGTGGACACTGTAGATGGGCTTCTTTAAAGCAGCCCTCGTTATTGTAGGTCTGTGTCATCCCCACCTGTTGGCCGGGGGCTGAAGCTGAGCTGTGGAGGCCGGCCTGTCGATTCACTCATAGAAAGTGTGGAATGGCAGATCAGGCTTGGCCGTCACACTGACTCCTCTCAAAAGTTCATCCAGGTTGCAGTTCTGCCCTGGATTCCCAAACTCCTTTAGAAATATTTCCACAAACTGAGCTACATTGGACCCAATACTGACCAGATGTTCCGCCCACTGGTAGGCCAGGCCATAAATCCGGGAGACAATGAACCCAAGCCACTGTCTCCTGTCTGGCTTTGGGTTCACCAGGCTTGAAAAGTACCTTTAGCAGTGGAACATGAACTGCCTCGGATAGTCACAGAAACCATAATTCAGATTTGGGAGGTCTATGTCAGTCCACAGGGTAAACTGGACTGACATGAATGGTGGCCAGACATCCCCATTTATTCTGGTGTGACACTCTTTTCGCTCTTTGTTGAGATTTATTGAAGAGAGGCAGGCAGACAAATCCAAGACGTGAATCAAACGCGTGGTCCAAAACAGGCAATAGGTCAGGTGATCAGCAAAGAGGATAAATCAGGCTAAGACAGGAATTGTGAAATGAGGATGAGAACAGAATCAAAACCACAAAACAAAAGAACGAGAATCAAATGCTTGGTACATTATGATATGCAAACAATACTTTGCCCTGAACATGGACACATGAGGGGTTTAAATAACAAACGTAATCACTGGTGAACACAAAACAGCTAAGACTAATGATAACACGTGAGGGATACATCCACTAACATACAAAGGTGGTGACTCAATTCAATTTCATTTGTATTCCACTTTTAACAATATACATTGTCTCAAAGCACCTTTACAGAAACATATAAAGACAGGATACAGATTTTAAATGTGTGAATTTATCCCTAATGAGTAAGCTGGCGGTGACAGTTGCAAGGAAAAACTCCCTAAGATGATATGAGGAAGAAACCTTGAGAGGAACCAGACTCAAAAGGGAACCCATCCTCATCTGGGTAACAACGGATAGTGTGAAAGTAAAGGGAAGTTCATTATGGTTTTTATATGAAGTCTGTTTTGTTGAACTAATCCATTGTTCACTAAAGGAGACTTGAGTTCAAAATTGTATGTTGTGTAATTGCAGTACTAAGGCCATAGCAGCAACCATAGTTCCAGTACCACAGCATAAGTGTCCATTTGAAATTGAAGTCCAAAAACATTTCCATGGTACTTTAAGGGGAACCATCCTCATCAATCTCCAGGCTGCACTGCTTGGGGTCATCAACATCTAGTTGATGAGAGCTCAAACCAGAGTTAGGGCATCAGGATGGATCAGGTAGGTCCGAAGGGCAGAAAGGGCCAGGATCACTGGCATCTCCATAATGTCATGTGTAGCTTGACAAAAGGAGAGCAGGAGCGGGAGGTAAAGAGAGGGAGAGATTGTTAGGTATACGTACTATCCCGTAATGGATAAGACTGTGTACTTTGCATAAAAGAAAATCTATTCATGGTAAGCTTGAATAAACAAATAGGTTTTCAGAATAGACTTAAACAATGAGACTGTGTCTGAGTCCAGAACACTAATTGGAAGGCTGTTCCATAACTGTGGGGCTTTGTAAGAAAAAGCACTTCCCCTGCAGTAGCCTTCACTATTCGAGGTACCAACAAATAGCCTGCACCCTTTTGATCTAAGTCGGCGTGGCGGATCATAAAAGACCAAAAGTTTGCTCAGGTCCTGTGGCATGAGACCATTCAGTGCTTTGTGTGCCAATAATAGTATTTTATATTCAATGCAAAATTTTACTGGTAGCCAATGCAGTGTGGATAAGATAAGGGTGATGTGGTCATACTTTCTGGTTCTAGTAGGGACTCTTGCAGCTGCATTCTGGACTAGCTGGAGTTTGCTTATGCACGTTCTGGAACATCCAGACAATAAGGCATTACAGTAATCTAGCCTAGAGGTGACGAAAGCTAACTAATTTTTCTGCATCATGTAGTGACATCATATTTCTTATCTTAGCAACATTTCTGAGATGAAATAAGGCTATCCTAGTAATATTATATACATGAGTGTCAAATAAAAGACTGGGGTCAATAATTACACCAAGGTCTTTTACTGCTGAACATGATGAAATGGAAAGGCCATCCGGAGTTACTATTTAATCAGAAAGCTTACTTCTAGTTACATATGGTCCTAGTACAAGTACTCTTGTTTGTCAGAATTAAGTAAGAGGAAGTTAATAAGCATTCAGTGTCTAATGTGCTTTACACATTCCTCAACTTTATTAAGCTGTGGTCTGTTGTCTGTTGAATAATTTGACTCAGAGATAGCATACATAAAGTAAAAAGTATAGGGACTAAAACAGAACCTTGTGGAACACCAAAGTTTACCTCAGTATGTATGGAGAAGTCGCTATTTATACCTACGAACTGATAATGATCGGTCAAATAAGACCCGAGCCAGGAGAGGGCCATTCCCTTAATGCCAACAACATTTTC
Source organism: Ictalurus punctatus (assembly GCF_001660625.3). Taxonomy (NCBI): domain Eukaryota; kingdom Metazoa; phylum Chordata; class Actinopteri; order Siluriformes; family Ictaluridae; genus Ictalurus; species Ictalurus punctatus. The sequence continues at coordinate 5,672,101 of NC_030423.2, forward strand.
TAGTCTATCAAGGACAATAGTATGATCAGTGGTATCAAAAGCGGCAATAAGGTCAAGTAACAAAAGCAAGGAGACACAACCCTGATCAGAGGCCAGTAGTAGGTCATTTACCACTTTAACCAGCACTGTCTCTATGCTATGATGAGGCCTAAATCCTGACTGATACATTTCATGAATGTTATAGCTATGTAGGTACAAGTATAGCTACTGTGCTACAACTTTTCCTAATATCTTGGAGAAAAAGGGGAGATTTGATATTGGCCTATAGCTGGACAGTTGACAGGGGTCAAGGTCAGGTTTTTTAATCAGGAGTTTGATAACTGCTATTTTAAATGATTTTGGTACATAGCCAAAGAATTGATTATATTTAGAAGGGGTTCAATTACTCCAGGACAAATTTGTTTAAAGAAACAAACAAATTGATCTAGTATACAAGTGATCTAGTATACAAGTTGATGATTTTGCTGAAGAGATTAATGAAGGAAGTTTCGTCTCTCAAAGGGTAGTAAAACATTCTAATCGTTGATCTGATATTGCTATATAATCGTCTACAGGGTTAGTTATAAAACTGTCTGGTTTTACTTTAATAACCTGAATTTCACATCTAATATTTTCAACTTTACCAATGAAAAAAATTCCTTGAATCTTCGCTGCCATGTAATGTTTTGCCTATTTCTGTGGTGACTTTATTCCTAGTAAATTTTGCTACCGTGTTGAATAGAAATCTTGAATTGTTTTTGTTTTCTTCTATTAAGGTGGAGAGATAGACTTTTCTAGCATCACTAAGTGTTACGTAAGAAGACTTGGACAGGAAGTAAGCGCAGGAGTAAAGTCTTTATTTATACACTAAAGGGAAAGTACTAGTAGGCAGGAAACAAGGTCTAAACATGAAACTAGAACTGAAGCAAAGAACATGAAACTTAAACCTGGTATAACAATCAAATGCGAACCTTAAAACAGACAACTCGACAATTAGAACGTAAATGGCGTCAAACCAAACTGGTGATATTTCAAACAGCATGGAAGGAGAGCCTACTGAAATATAGCAAATCTCTTGGCGATGCTAGAAAAATCTATTTCTCCACCTTAATAGGAGACAACAAAAACAATTCTAGATTCCTTTTCAACACAGTAGCAAAATTAACTAGGAATAAAACCACTACAGAGAGAAACACTCAGTCATTACATAGCAGTGAAGATTTCATGAAATTTTTCATTGATAAGGTTGAAAATATTAGATGTGAAATACAGGCCATTAAATTAAAACCGGACAGTACTGTAACAAACGCATTACATGACAATGTAGCAATATCAGGTCAATGTTTAGAGTGTTTTGCTCCGCTTAGAGAGACCGAACTAGCTACATTAATCTCTTCATCCAATTCATCAACTTGCATACTAGATCCCGTACCTACATGTTTGTTTAAACAGATTTGTCCAGGAGTAATTGAACCACTTTTAAATATAATCAATTCTTCCCTAAGTACTGGCTATGTACCTAAATCACTTAAATTAGCAGTTATTAAACCCTTGATTGTCCAGCTATAGACCAATATCAAATCTCCCCTTCATCTCTAAGATTTTAGAAAAGGTTGTAGCAAAGCAGTTATGCTCGTACTTAGATAGGAATAACATAATGACATAACATTCATGAAATGTATCAGTCAGGATTTAGACCTCATCATAGCACAGAGACAGTGTTAGTTAAAGTAGTAAATGACCTTCTACTGACCTACGATCAGGGTTGTGTCACGCTGCTTGTGTTACTCGACCTTAGTGCAGCTTTTGATACTATAGATCACACTATTCTCCTTGATAGATTAGAAAATGTTGTTGGTATTAAGGGAACAGTCCTCTCCTGGCTCAGGTCTTATCTGACCGATCGTTATCAGTTCGTAGATGTAAATGGTGATTTCTCCATGTGAACTGAAGTTACTTTTGGAGTTCCACAGGGTTCTGTTTTAGGCCCACTGCTCTTTAATTTATATATGCTACCCCTAGGTCAAATTATTCATAAACATGGAATTAGCTTCCACTGTTATGCTGATGATACACAGTTGTATGTTTCAGCGAAGCTGCTTAGTAAAGTTGAGGATTGTGTAAAGGACATTAGACATTGGATGTTAACTAATTTCCTTCTACTTAATTCTGATAAAACAGAAATACTTTTATTAGGCCCACGTGTAGCTAGAAGTAATCTTTCTGATCACATGGCTACTCTGGATGGTCTTTCTGTTTCATCATGTACAGCAGTTAAAGACCTTGGAGTCATTATTGACTCCAGCCTATCATTTGATGCTCATGTAGATAATATTACTAGGATAGCTTTCTTTCATCTCAGAAATATTTGTAAAATAAGAAACATATTGTCACTACATGATGCGGAAATATTAGTTCATGCATTCGTCACCTCTAGATTAGATTACTGTAATGCCTTACTGTCTGGATGTTCCAGTAGGAATATAAATAAGCTCCAGTTAGTCCAGAATGCAGCTGCTAGAGTCCTAACTAGAACTAGAAGATACGACCATATCACACCGATATTATAAATACTGCATTGGCTCCTAGTAAAATCTCGCATTAACTATAAAATACTTTTATTAACCTATAAAGCACTAAACGGTCTCGCGCCACAATATCTAAGCGACCTTTTGGTTTTATATGATCCGCCACGCCTACTTAGATCAAAAGATGCAGGCTATTTGACGGTACCTCGAATAGTGAAGGCTACAGCAGGGAGGAGAGCTTTCGCTTATAGAGCCCCACAGTTATGGAACAGTCTTCCTATTAGTGTTCGGGTCTCAGACACAGTCTCAGTGTTTAAGTCTAGGCTTAAAACGTATTTGTTTAGTCAAGCCTACCCTGACTAGATTCTGTTCTACTACTTCGTCATAATAATCTTTTTCTCCCTCTCTCCTTTCGCCGAGCCCCACACGAATTTATGGAGATACTAGAGATCCAGATCCTTTCTGCCTCTGGATGGAGCTCGAATCTTCTCTAATTCCAAACTGCTGGGACTACGGCTGCTCCTAAAGCCATACAGACTTCATATAAATCCATAATGAACTTTTTCACATTATCTGTTGTTACCCAGATGAGGATGGGTTCCCTTCTGAGTCGGGTTCCTCTCAAGGTTTCTTCCTCTTAAAACATCTTAGGGAGTTTTTCCTTGCCACCGTCGCCACTCAGTGGCTTGCTCAGTTGGGATAAATTCACACCTTTAATATCTGTATACCATGTTGATATTTCTGTAAAGCTGCTTTGAGACAATGTCTATTGTAAAAAGCGCTATACAAATAAAATTGAATTGAAACAGGGCGTGGACACTCTACCACATTTAACTAACTTAAACATTCATCCTTTAACTAGAAAAGAGGCATGAAACACGAAGCTAGAACAAATCATGGAAACGCTACCGTTTAACACATTTACTCAGATACACATTTACTATGACATGAAACTCTCATTTAACCATGACATGAAACTCATTTAACCATGAAACGAAACTCTCGTTTAACTCTGGCATGAAATAAGGAACAGGAAACTAGACAGCGCATGGGACCATTACCGCCTTACTCTTATCCGTCTTTACTCTAATACCACCCGACATGCGCAGCAATGCGAGGGGTTTAAATAACCAGTCACAATTACCTTAATTGCTGACAGCTGGTAACATTTCAAAGCACACCCTCGCACCTCCACCAATAACTGAACAGGGCGGGGACAGAACAGAAACCAAAATAAGTGCACATGTCCATTGTAAACAAAGTCTTATCGTCCATGCGCACTTCAAGCACGTGCACGTGCTCTCCAGCTGATCATGCACGTCGTTGCCGCAGCGTCATCTGCCGGCGAGATCGTGACACTAAGAGACTTTCTATAGATCAGAAGGCTCTCCTTCCATGCTGTTTGAAATATTACCAATTTGTTTTGGTGCAATTTACGTTCTAATTGTCGAGTGGTCTGTTTTAAGGTATGCGTTTGATCATTATACCAGGGTTCTAGCTTTTTCTGTCTAATTATTTTTCTTTTTAGTGGAGCCACTCTATCTATTAATTGAACATTGATTATGATAAATGTTGTTGATGCTGGAAGTTGGCAGGTAGTCACATGGTTGGCAGGTAGTCACATGGTGTGTAGCATCTTGGAGATTTTGTCTGACAGGAGTTCTGGAGTGCAGGCCATCAGCAAAGAACAAACTAGGACGCTCCCAGAACAGATTTCAATTATTGATAAAGAGCAGATTCTGTTAATTACACCAAGATATTAACCAGTCATTCGAAGCGAAAAGTCTACTGAACCTTTCAACTCCATGTCTGTATGTAGGGAGAGGTCCAGAGACGAAGATCTTCGTAGTGGGCGATCTGCCTCGTACCGTCTTGATCAGGCTGCCGATGTCCCTCTTCAGAACTTCTGTCTGCCACAGCATGATGTCGTTCACCCCCAGCATGCAGCACGACCGCTCCAGTGCTCTTGTCCTTCTTCAGGTGCCCTCACAGATGTGCAAGTTACGCATGCCATGGGCACTGACATGCCCCCATTTAGAACTGATCCTGATAACAGCTTGGATAGTCCTTTTCCTCTTTGACCCAGAGAACACAATGGCTGTTTTGTCCAAAAACTGTTTGAAATGTTGAGTCGTGGGACCACAACACACGATTCCCCTGTGCTACTGTCTATTTCAGATGAGACTGAGTCCAGAGAAGGTGGCCGTGCTTCTGGACAGTGTTGATGCATGGCTTCTGCTTTACATAGTAAAGTCTTAACTTGCATCTGTGGATGCAGCAGCGAATGGTGTTGACTGACAAAGGTTTACCAAAGTATTTCTGAGCCCATGTCAGGATATCCGATACAGACTTATGACTGTTTTTAAGATAGTGACGTCTGAGGGATCCGAGATCAGCTGCATTCAGAAGTGGTTTTCACATACGCCTTGACTTTTACACACTGAGATTCACCAGATTCTGTCATGTTTCAAAGGTGGAGATGGATGCAGGTGCAGAATTTAAAACATTTAATAAAGAAACAAACAAAATACACAAGACACCAAGACTAAGGTAAAACACTGTGGTTAAGGCAAAACACGGCAGCAGAGACAAAGGTATTGTAAGACAAACGTGAGACCAAGAAAGCAGTGAAAACTGTGGCATGAGTGCTCCTTAACCAGAAAGTGATTCAGGTGCAGGTGGTCATGTGACTGATGAATACGGTGCAGTGGATGCTGGGATCTGAAGTCCAGAGTTCCTTCTCTGATACATGACAGATTCCTTGAATCTTTTAATTATGTTATGTACTGTAGAAGGTGAAACGCCCCAAATTCTATTTGTCTTTGGGGAATGTTGTTCTCAAAGTGTTGGATTATTATCATTTTCCATACTGTCCCAACTTTTTTTGGAATTGGCATTGTATTTTAACTTCAGCACTGCAAGCCATGCTCATTTCCTCTCGTCAATATTTGCCTTTTTATTTTTTTAAATTTGCTGGTGCTCAAAACAAGTATTTTCCAGAAATTTCTAACATTTATTGCTATTGTAGTGGCAGCCAACAACTGCACAGCTTGACCCTGAGCTAATTTTCATTCTTACTACCACTCAAAAAGTTACTGTTTAATTAATTCAGTCACTCTCTTTAGCCAGTTTAAGGGTTCCTATAGAGACCGGAACAAGATAACAGTACAACAAAAGTTGGTAATTACTTAATCCAAAAAGGTGGATACAGATAAGAATATTAGGAGCACTAAACAGATACAGATAGTGTCATTGCTTACCACTAGTAGACACCATCCATGCCATGCATTTAGAGATCACACTTTGGAGCATTTGACTTATGTTTTCCTTGTTTTTCTTTCTTCCTCCCACATAAATCTGAAATTCTGCCAGATGTGTAACTGAGTGAATCAGTTGATCAGTACATTCTGATGTGCAAGATGCAAGACGTTATTCACACAGGTGTGGACTGTATTGTACATTATCTGTCACTAAATATGGTATTGCATTTCTCATTTCCCACCCACATTCCTAATGTTTCCATTCCTGAGCAGATGATACTCTTAACCAGACACATGTGCTTTGTATGGAAAGAGAACCACAAAAACTCCATTTAAAAAAATCAACCCTCCCTTTTGAGCCTTCTCTTGAATTACCAGTGGAATGACATTTGCCTCTGCAGGACTCTGAAATGCAGTCCAGTGCTCTGTCTGACTGAGAATTGCTAGAGGACTGGAACTGCAATCATGGAGAATGACTCTCATTCCAGAAGTCAGCAGGCACTCCACACAGGGGTGAGTCAGATAATTATTCCTAATTATTCCTAATACAGATGATTTCACTACGTTAGCAGTATGATGATTAATATAGTTCTATTAACAATACATTGCAAAAAATGGAATTAGCAAAATCAAAAAAAAAAACAGACAGCCTCGATGTCAAACATATTTTAAGAATGTAATCTGAAACAAAGCAAAGATTGAAAATATTATTCATACAGTAACAGTGTTAATAGGTGCATGATTAGTATGTATATTTATAGAGGATAAAGACATAAATTCTGATTCATCGATGGAACATTTAAAATTCCTGAAGTATTTATATAATTTTATATTTTATGTTTAAAAATTAACACACACACACACACACACACCCCCACCCCTTCTTGGTCTCACTCCATCTTTTGTCTTTTCTTCACTCTTGAGGCTTCTCTTTCTCTCTTGCTGGTTTAATAGTCTACTGTTGTGTAGAAAGACATCTGTATGTTTTGGAGGCTATTTGGATTGAGATTTTTTGTTATTATTTTAATCAGCTTTCGTCCTTTAGAACTTTGGTCAAGTTTCCATGAAGAAAGAAATTCATCTTCAGAGGAATGTTGGCCCCTCTGATTATTTGCCCTTCTTTTTCTTTGACTTTCCAGTAGGTGTAATGAATACCTTGGGAGTTCTACTAGGAAGTCTAATTTAAGGCAATGGGAATATAGGCAAAATGTTATTATAATATATGCATAAATGTCTTCATATTTTATTTGGTCTTACATTTTCAAGCTTTTAACGTGAACATTTAGCCAAACTCTCTTATAATGAATGGCCATTTTAATGTTGTATAAGCAATAAATTATGGGTTGAAAGATCAACTATTGTGTCATCTCTGTCTCTGGGATAAAATATTGCAGCAGGGTTATTACTTAACTGTTCTTTAACACATTCTTTCAGAATGTCAGACATCCTCTTTTGAGTGATAAGTCTAACTGAAACTTGTTTTGTAATTATGCCTTATGTTCTCAAATTATATTCTCAAAGAGCCAAGGTCACTTAAAATATTCAGCTTTTACTCTTTTGTTCATGTAACTTACGTTTACATTTACCTTTATTCATTTAGCAGATGCTTTTATCCAAAGCGACTTACAAATGAGAAATTTACAAGCATAACTTAATTAGAACAAAAGCTCAATTTTATTAATTTGTTACTTGGGCTTAAAGAACTAAGTTCAATGGATGAACTTTTTTTTTTGATGATGATGATGATGATTTTAATAAATCATCAAAATAAATGTAAATAAATTTAAATAACTTTGTGACATTATGGACAATTTCTTATTACCCATGTGCTTATAATTTTGTCTTCAACTGTGCTCCATTGTACTATGCCCTACATCCATTACACAGAACCATCATAAGTATGTTCCTGCCTTTTAAGCAGCTAAATTTTATTTTACTTCATTGTTGTTAGTTTTTAGGGCTCAACATATTATTGTATTTTGTGATGTTATTGTATTTTATGATTTTATAGTCTCTACCTCAGGTATAAGATTTACTTGCTTGCTTGTTTGTTTGTTTGTTTGTTTGTTTGTTTGTTTGTTTGTTATTTAGGTTGAGCTAGGAAAAAAGAAAAATGCTGGATACTGTAGTTACCATTGTGTTGGCCTAATTCTGGGCTTGGTTTTCCTCATGCTGACACTTTGTGTCTTTAGCCTGAGGTACTTTTGGAGCACAAGCCCTGGAAAGGTAAGGTAGTCTAATTGCCTAAAAATTGGTGTGATAATCAGACCATGCATATGGGTGCTCATATTCTGTCATGATAAGTGCAATGTCATAATTAGCAGGTAAAAATACAACACAGCATGTTAACCATAATCAGGCGTGTTGGTATAACACTAGCCAATGTGGTTTGCATTAATAAGTTATCTGCATTAATAAGCTTTAATGTAACTGTGGACAATCAGTGGTTAAATATGGACTTGGGAGGTTGTTCTAATTCTTTCAACAGTATGTGATGAGTATTGTTCAATTTGTTATTACATAGAATTCAGCATTGAAGCTGGAAGTGTGAGATATTCCACTCTGTATAACTCATGATGACTCTCAGTGGTTGTGTGTGATGTACTTAATGACAGTGGCTGTCTGGTTTCTGGAGACTTCATTCAATGTTTCAGCCTTACATTAATGGGGTCTGCTGGGTGGAGGCCCATCTCTTCTCTCAAGTACAGAGTTGTGTGCTGGCACTTTAAAACCATATAATAGGCCAGATTGATTGCAGTCATCTTTTTAATGTTAGGAAGGGAATTATGAGACAGTGGGAGTGATGCAGACAATGGGTCTCATTTATCAAGCAGGATAGGAACAAATTTATTTAATAATTTACATAAGCATGTACACAAGAAATTTGGCTTCATGAAAACTCAGTTAGTTTGAAAAAAAAAAAGTGTATCCTATGAGTGAGCGCCTTCTTTATAAATCGTATAATTGGCTGCAATTATATTGTGTTGTCAAATTTAAAAAGTTCAATTAATTTCACACAAATTTTTGACATTTTTGTGTCATATTAATGACTTGATTGCAAGCAATATAAAAGTCCAATCTAAAAAAATAAATAAAATAAGACTAGCCATTCAAAATTAATTAAATAAATAAATGGAGCCATAACCTGTTCCTATGGAAGCTGAAGCACTGAAATGGCTGAACTGTATTACTAGAAGAGTTAGCATAATTTGGATATCATTGCATGTTTTTTGAGGTTACTCCATAATTTTATAATGTTTGATATAAGGATTTGTTTATTTTAGTCATCTACTTTTGTAATTTTTAAGTAGATTTATTCCAGGTTCTCCCCTCAGCCATAACCATGCAGAATCTTCTATAAGGCTTAGCTTTACATGGTTCTAGATGCACCATGATGGGCTATCTTTTAAAAGTTTTAATTAGATGTGCCTTTGCTTCATTCTGATTTATTGAGTCCTAAAATTGATAAAAGCTGCACAGACATACTGTCATGGTAAGAGGTTAAGGTCTACTACTAGGCCTAAAACAGCTTCCAAATAAAAAAACAAATAAATGAATGAATGAATAAAGCCCCAAAGCATACATAACTGTCTATATACTGTATGTGTACCTGATAACATTAATTTCAGCAATCACAAAGGATGGCAAAAGCAAACATCTTGAAGAATCTTCCCTATAATGTATTTTTCCTCCTCCATTTACTGTTTTTCTTTAATCTTGGATAAATTTCCTTTAGTTGGCTCACTACTGCAACACCTACTAAATTCAATAGAGTGTGTTTATCTGTTTATAACAATAGAGTGTGTTTTATATAAATGAGATGCATATGAGTATATGCTGAGATGTGCTATATGCATATGACATGAGATTCCATCCACACAGATGAAGCTTGTTTTGTTTGTCCTGTTTGTTTTGATATGGTACATCTGATAATAAATCAGATATAGATGTGTTCATATGTCATTAGAATTAAATTTGATTCTAACTTTGAAAAACAATGGTCATTGTGTGTATGTGTGTGTGTGTGTGTGTGTGTGTGTGTGTGTGTGTGTGTGTGTGTGTGTGTGTGTGTGTGTGTGTTTCTCAGTAGAGAATTAGAAATTGATGACTCTGTGAAAGACACTTTTCAGATTTCCCAATTTATGATTGTTACACTTCCTGGCCAACTAATTAGAAGTTGATACATCCATAAAGCTGAAAAGTGTCTGTACAGTGCTAGGTGTCACTTAACTAAACATAATGGAGGTTAGGACAGATGCAAGTACACATAAGAGCTTTTATCATAGAGAGGCAGGCAGACAAATCCAAAACATGAGAGAACAGCATGGTCAAAAAGAGGCAATAGGTCAGGCGATCGGCAAACGGGCATAAACGAAGCAAGGCAAAAGTATGTAACAAGAAACAAGATCAAAGACTGTGAACCAAAATGAGGAACAGGGTACAAATGCTTGGTACGATGATAACCCTCAATACTTTGTGACGTACACTGACACATAAGGGGTTTAAATAACAAATATAATCGGGGTGAAACACAAGACAGCTGAGAACAATGATAACACATATGGGAAACAACCAATGAAAATACAGGGATGGAGACAGGGGAGAATTCATCACAGATGCATGTGTCAAATGTAAACAAAGTAAAGGAGACTGAAAACCCAGTAGCGTGCACTTGCTTTGAGCTACACTCAGGTGTATGCAGAGCTTGGCTGGATGTGTCATCTGAGCATAACTTGGTTGGTCATGACGTCTGCTTCAGGTATGAGGAGAACTTGGTTGGCCATGTCATCAATCTTGAGCATGAGCAGAACTTGGTTGGCCGTGTCAGCAGACTCAGGCATGAACATGGTTTGAGAGGCCGTCTCTTTGACCTCGGACAGGAACATGGCTTTTGAGGCTGTCTACTTAACCTGACCAATCCCCCCCCCCCCCCCCCCCCCTATACCCCCCCAAAAAAAAGATGTTCCAGTTTGGATTCTGGATTCCCGAACTTCGTCACAAATATTCCCACAAACTGGGTTACGTTCCCAAGTTCCCTGGCTTCCTTGGCCACTAGGAGCTGCGCCCACTCCTAGTGGCCAAATCCAAAGAACCAAAGAATCCAAAGAAAATAAAACTGGCAGTCCACAAGAAAATATTCAGGATACCCAAAAAAAATACATCATAAGGATCTGGGAGCTCCATGGCAGTCCACTGAGGAAACTGGACCGAATCCAAGGCTGGCATAGTTTCCTTGGTTTCCCTGGCATGATGTTTCCTCTGTCTTCCTGCTGCATCCATGGTGAGGCAAAGTATTCTGTCATGTAACTGAATATAATGGAGGTTAGGAGAGATGCAAGTGCAGATAAGAGCTTTTATTAGAGCTTTTATTAAAAAGAGGCAGTCAGACAATTCCAAAACATGAGACAATAGCATGGTCAAAAAAAAAGAGGCATAAACGATGCAAGGCAAAAGCATGTAAGAAGACACAAGAAACAAGATCAAAGACTACGAACCAAAATGAGGAATAGGGTACAAATTCTCAGTACGGTGATAACACTCAATACTTTGTGATGTACATAGATACACGAGGGGTTTAAATAACAAACGTAATCAGGGGTGAAACACAAGACAGCTGAGAACAATGATAACACATATGGGAAACAACCAATGAAAATACAGGGACGGAGACAGGACAGAAATCATCACAGATGCATGTGTCAAATGCAAACAAAGTCGAGGTTACTGCCAAGTCAAGGTTGCTTATTGAGCTCATGCTTCAGGTTTCTGAGCATGCTATAGTGTTTACTGCGCAGGGAAATCATGACAGTAGGTCATGGAAGATGGTCTCATATATTCACCTTTGCATAAACAGCCACTGAGAGGCTGTTTGTTGTATTGTATTTTCCTATAACACTACATACTATTATTTTCTTAAAGATATCCAGATATTTTATTACATGATATTATAGAATATCACTAAGCACTTGAAAATAAACTTGTTGTTTTAACTCAAACTTCATAGATTTTACAGAAACTATAATGCCCTTCTATAAGTAACTATGGAAAACAGGCACTTCTAAATGCAGTAAATGCTTCCCTGTGTGTGTGTGTGCGTGCGTGCGTGTGTGTGTGTGCACGTGCGCATGCGTATTTACATGTAATAATTATTGTTTTGGCCTCTGGCATCCACTGGGATGAGTTTCTGTCTATATTTCCAAAAATACTTTAATTTTATATGCTACCTGTGACCTGTAAATGGCCTTTAAAAATGCCATTGACTGTCCTCTGATGCCTAACGATAAAAGAAAAAAATTGTTACCAAGGTATAATAACATTGAGGCAATGAGACTTTTTTTTAGTGCCATGTACAGTTGACTGGACATTTCTAAAATGTTTTCAGCAGGTGCAATAGCATCTATTCTCAAATATCTGAAAAAGGCAAATGAGAACATTGATGAACTTTAAAAGGAAAAACATTTTGATTGGCAGCAGAAATTGCTCAAAAGCAGACTGTGAGAGGAATTTCCACTGTCATTTTCCTCAATTTTCCCCCCTTGCAGCTGCACAGTAGCCTTCACCCTATATATTGCAAGTGAGTTTCACATCCTGTTACATTCTTACATCATACAGTGCCAATTTTGTTCAAACCCCCTCTTAGACTCCTACTCTAAGTAGATTTTGGCATTCCAACTGTTTCTCCTACTCAGTAAATGGCTCTCAATTTTTATCTTGTATAAATTAATCATTGTGAAAGAGAGGAAAAAATAACAGATAGTTGGCATGTGTCATTTTAGATGTGTACATGATTCTCTTAATGAATTGGAATGGTGGGGCCAAATAATTTGTTTTGCTATACACTTAAAACATTTTGGTTTGAGACAAAATGTGATATTTACATCTAGATGTGTTAAACAACTTAAAACATTGCACCTTTTGTTTGAACCCACCCATTTTATCAAGTGATCAAAAATATAGGACCATATTATTTTATTGATGTTCCTTGTTACTCAGGAGTTTCCTGTTAGATTGATTGTTTAAACAATAAATAGCTCTTATCATCTACTCTTCTTTAGCCTTCAGTTTCACCTGTGAAGACTGCATTGTTGTTAAAAAGTATAAGCCAACATGAAGAACAGAGAGTTGTCTATGGGAGAAAAGCAAGACATTTGAAGCTGGGAAAAAAAAGGGAAAATCAAGCATCGCACAAACTTTGGGCATAGCCAACAGAGAATGGGATTGTGATGTCAGCCGAAGTGAGCAATGCTAGGCATTATGGGATTTTAGGACATGGAAGCAATGGTAGAAACCGAGTAATAGTGTGGGTAAACGTTTATATAATATAACTTAAAAACATGGAATGGAGAACATTTGCTGTATTATCAACTGCCATAACCGTACTCACGACTGGTGTGGAAAACGTATAGAAAACGGTATGCAGTTTTTAAGCTTTGACTAATATGTGCCCCAGTGTTATTATGAAACTGTAAACCATGACATAAACCATGTTAACTAAATATGAACTGCATATCCTGCATTAACAGTGTTATTCATATGTTGCATACCACATGTTACCATAACAATTGATAAAAAATTGCTTAAATTCTGTATCTCATATTTGTATAAAATAATATTCTAATAATATGAAGTAAATGTGTACAGTTCACAGTACCATAAATAGAACAGGTAAAAGAAGTAAGATGGCAGTGTAACCTTCAAGTACTGACAACTGAGATTGAAAAAAAAAAAAACCAATAGATAAATATTCAAGTTATATAGTAAAGTTAATCCGTTAGTAAAGTGAAGGTGTGCTTTGAGACATTTATCATTTCTGAACTGCTCATCTGGAACACATCTTGAAATGTTACTTTGTGGTAGTTTATTAAGAACACCGGACCATGCTTTGTGTTCCTTTGATTCAAGCAGGGTAGTTTCTCGTAATAGCGCTCCTTTGCTTCCTTGTACAGCCTCTCTCTGTAAAGAATCTTACACTTGGTCTTTACTTGCTCTATTCATGTTTTTTTCTGTGCTGATTAGTGTTTGCTGTCGCTGTGTGCTCCTGAGTGTATCCTAAAATATGGCGACCACTACCAAGAATGCAATGTGCCATTAGTTGCCCATTCTCTATACAACACTTTGGAATGTCCTGAAAAACCACTGGTGTACCAAGCAACAGACACTGAATGGGTCGGCCAAGGAAAACAACAGCAGCTGATGACAGAACCATTGTGAGAGCTGTGAAGAAAAACCCCCAAAAACAACAGTCAGTGAAATTATCACAATCCACCATTTGAAAGCAGAAATATAGAGGCCATACCACAAGATGCAAACCACTCTTCAGCAATAAGCATCAGAAAGCCAGTTTGGAATTAGCAAAGAAATACCAAGATGGGCCACGAAAGTTCTGGAACCAAGATTAACCTGTAGCTATGGTGGTGCTTGAAACTTTGTGAACCCTATAGAATATTCTATATTTCTGAATAAATATGACCCAAAACATCATCAGATTTTCACACAAGTTTTAAATGTAGATAAAGAGAACCAAATTTTAAAAATTAGCTAAAAATATCATTCTCTGTCATTTATTGATTGAGGAAAATTATCCAATATTAAGTTAATTTGAAGGTGAAATTAGGGTCAGATGTTTTCAATCAATGGGATGAAAAGCAAGTGTGAGTGAGTGCCCTGTTTTATTTAAAGAAGAGTTCTATCAAAGTCTGATCTTCACAACACATGCTTGTGGAAGTGTATCTTGGAATGAAAAATGGAGATTTCTGATGATGCTCATCAGGTGGTAAAAGGTCACAAAACCATCTCTAAAGAGTTTGGACTCCACCAATCCATAGGCAGACAGACTGTGTAGAAATGGAGGAAATTCAAGTCCATTGGTCACAAGGTACACAAGGTCAAAGGAACAAAGGGTAATTACCATTACCCTCTAACATTGGCTAATGAGAACACTGAGGAGAACACTGAACAACAATGGTGTACATGGCAAGGTTGCAAGGAGAAAGTGGCTTCTCTCCAAAAAGAACATTGCTGCCTGTCTGCATTTGCTAAAGATCATGTGGACAAGACATAGTTATTGGATAAATGTTTTGTAGACAGATGAGACCAAAATATAAATTTTTGGTTTAAATGAAAAGCATTATGCTTGGAGTATGGAAACATTGCATTCCAACATAAGATCCTTATCCATGTGTGAAACATGGTGGTCGTAGAATCATGGTTTGTTTTGCTGCATCTGGGCCAGGGCGACTTGCCATCATTGATGGAACAATGAATTCTGAATTATACCAGCAAATTCTAAAGCAAAATGTCAGGACATCTGGAGATAGCATGTAAATCACAGACATTATAAGTCTGAGTATAAAGCTTAAATTGTAAAGAATTCACAACAGCTGCCCCCACAATTGAGCAGCAAATGAGTACTCAAGGGAATTCTCTAATTGTTTTTAGTGTTACCATCTATAGCATTCAACAGTATCAGGTGGGCTACTGGTCTGATGTAAATTTTACCTCCAATGATAACTTCTGCAGTCCTCACATCTACCAATACTGGGCAATGTTTTACAAACTTTGCCTATGGGCCACTGACCCCTAGGGAGTTGTGGTTCAACAATTAGCACAACAGAGTCTACTGACAGGTTTCCTGAAGTTCTATGCCACCTCTGTCATGTGTGGAGCATAGGCAAGTAGTTTCTCATGAAGTATATCCATAATTGGTCCATAATGTTCTGATAGTGAAGCCGTCTCTGCCGCCCCATGTCTCCTGGTACATAGGCTACTTGAGGGAGTGATCCATCCTGCCACCCTATAAGGAGAAGGTTAGGCAAGATAGGATAAATGTCTACAATGTCTGTGGAAGCATAGCCTAGTGGTTTCAATTTAAGGATCCCCTCTTCCTCCACTAGAACTGTGAACAAAATATCTTCCATGACTGCTTGGTACCCAACTACTACCTGGAGAGCGTTTTTTATAGAGCAAATCTTGCACTCTCATACGCTGCCAAAGTGTGGAGTGCTGGGTGGGTTAAATTTGAAGTGGATATAGTTGTCTGCAAGATGGGTTTTGAGATGTGGCTCCATAATCAAAAAAAACTTCCCATAATTCTCTATCTGCTCCTCGAAAGTTGGTGCCACAATCTGACCGGATCTCTCTTAATCAGCCCTTTCTGGCTATGAACCAATGGAGTACAAGGAAGAAAGCATCCACATCCATAGAATTAAGGATCTCAATGTGAACTGCCCTAGGTGTGAGGTATTTAAAGATTTCTCAGTACTTTTTCTTATCTTGACCAGATATGGGACAAAGCCATCAAAGGCAGTCGAATAGAAGGGTGGAAAGAAAACTCTGAGACATTCTGGTGGCAAAACTGCTAGTTGCATGACCTTTGGATGAGCTCTCCATTGCTGACAAGACAGGCAGATGAGCTGATTGTGTTTGACAGCCTGGCATCATATAATAATCCAGTATTACCGCTGTATCTCTGCATACAATCTCTCTGTTCCTGGGTGCAATAGGTGCTCAGCAAAATCTTTAATAGGGAGCTTCGTTACTGTGCCTCATGGGTCCAGCACAACGGGGTGTATCTGCTCTGGTTCTTGGTTCATCAGCCTCCTTAGTGGCCCTCCAATCCTGGCCATGTTGGTTAGTGGATCCCATTCAGGAGCAAGACTGGCTAATTGACTGTGGGTAGGGACAGGTTTCTATGCCTTCTGAGCAGCTAATTCCTCCGGAAGCTCTGAGCAGTGTCAGCGAGGTTGCAATCAGTGTCACCCACCATTGGGCAGAAGCAGAGAAGCCCTTTCAATTCAGATGTTCCCTCTGACTGTGCAAGTTCAATCCTACTAGGCCAGTGCTCTTGTTTTAAGAATAAAGGCCCTTGATTCCATTGACTAGGTTCAGCAAGATTTTAGAGAGATTCACCTCTTGTTAAGTCATCATGGGTTATCCTGTTTATTTACATACCTCCACACTCTATGGTCTGTTAATTCTTGTATCTTGGAGACAAGTGTTCCAACGAACACCTTGAATCAGCAGGTGTCTGACTGAAGCCACTACAGCACAGTTGTGGAATCTGTCTATGGGACTGTCTGACTGATGGAAAGAGTCATCTCATCTCTCACTAGGTTGGCTAGCTGAGCTCCAGCTAAAGCAGCACAAAGTTCCAGGTGAGGCATAGATTCCTGTCTCTTGGGAGTGACCCTCAATCTAGCCATTACGAAGGAAATGTGAATGTCACTGTCTGTGTGCACTGCCAAGTACACCACTGCTCCATATGCCTGTTCAGAGGCATCACAGAACATATGTAGGGAATTGTGCTGTTCATCTGCAGTTGCTAATGCTGGTGAGTAACAAGGAATGGATACTGCATTGAGATGTTTAAGCTCACTTTCCCAGTTGATCCAGGAAGCTTGGAGGTCTGGTGGTAAATCTAGGTCATCCTTGTCTCTAGTTTGAGCCCACAGCTGTTGGATTGTCACCTTAGCCCTAGTGGTGAATGGTATTATGAACCCCAGTGGATCATATTGAGATGTCAGTACCTGTTCTCATAGTCACTGCTGCATACTCAATCAGTCGAGAATGATAGCAAAAGGTGTCAGTTGCACAGTTCCACCTGAGGCCTAAGGTGGGCTCCATGGGTCAACACAGTTCTGAACCAACCACTGGTCTGTAGCTGAGGACCGTGGTTCAGTCAAGAGATAAGCTACCATGGCTGTATGACTGCTAGCCCACTGTCTGAGGTCGAACCCGCCTTCTGTTAACATATGTGCAATTTATCAATTGTTTGCCTGGCTGCAGAGATGGTAGGAAAGCTTATTAAGCAGTTGTCAAATATAAAAGTTTGCTGTGCTACTTGCAGATAACCTGGATAATTGGCTTCAGAATTATTAGCATGATGCTGTAGAATGACGATGGCACAACATGGACTGCTTATTGTACCGAATGGTAGAACCTGCCACTCGTGTATATATCTGGCCTGTACTTTGGCCTTTCAGTTTAGTCATAATCTTCTCCTTTGTACTGCTTGGAGATTACTCATGTTGATAGCACTGCACTAGCCATCCAGCAAAGTCTTGTAGGTTGTATGGGTTAGGTTTTGGGCAGTTGTAGCTGGAGAAACTCTATGAATCCATCTCTTAAGTACTTA